>NC_081405.1:290542209-290746425 GCF_030272615.1 Cryptomeria japonica
CAAACTGAATAGATATAAAACAACAAATGAAGAATAAACATGAAGAACACAACCACAAGACAAACATCGGATTTTATATATGAAAAACCTCCAAATGGGAAAAACCATAGAGAGTGTTAAATCCGAGGAGAATATAACTAGTTATATGGTGTTTACAAAAGGGATGGCTCATTTCCGGGTGGCTCATTGCTAGATTACAAAATCGGCGCATTGCAAAGATACAAAGGAACGACTTACTACCAGAATTCTCATTGCAACAAAAAATGTTCAACTGAAAAGGATTGCATCCCCAAATGCATATGATTAGTTCGAATATTAAGCTCATATTACAGTTTACAAACTCTTACAGTAGATCCCGTTAGAGATCTCTATACAACTGTCCTGTAGTAGATCTGGTGAAGGACTACTGCACTATGCAACATTGTCCGTCTTCGCTGTCTGCAACTCACACTTCACACACTGCACTAGCTTCATACCATGCCATTCCATACCACATGCTACTATCTATATATATATATATATATCGGAGAGCACAAATACAAAATAGTGTGTCGGCCAAGCCCAACATGTTAGCAAGACATTCATTTTGACCTTCGCAAGATCTCTACACACTTCCCTTTACATACCTCATTTTCCAATGCATATACTGAGATTACTAGAGTGGGGCCCAAGGTCATTCGAACCCAAGAATAATGTCCCACTATAACAAAATTAAGCATAATATCTCCAAACTATAGACTCCATGCGTACCATGGATACCGCAACATGAAACTTGAAGAGATACTATTGATATGATCAAAATAGCTAACTCCGAGACACATAATTGATACCAGGATCAATGAGAACTCAAAATTATAGAACAAGGATCTTCTAGAGATTACCACATTATATTACCTCCATCATACTACATCATAACATCTATCCATAACGGAAACATCTATCCATAACAAAAGAACTGCACATATTTACTGCATACAACATCCATACCGATATCCAGACTAATCTGGGCTACATATATTGTTTGGTCCAAACCAGATAGCTGGTTTGATATCAATGACAATAATATCAGCAATATTCACACAAGTCTAATAGTACACCCACTAATGAACTTCCTAGAGGAGTGTCCTTCTCCCTAAGGCTTAATTGTGGTCCCTTTTTGAGAAGTACTAGGGTTCCCACACCCTAGTCCAGGACCAGAGCATCCAGTGCCCAGGTCCGTCTTAGTTGGGCTCAATTTTAAAATGGGACATGGGTCCTATCCGTCCAACAAGAATTTAATTCCATGGCTCCTCATGACCATTGGAGGTCGGCCTAATCGGTAAATAGCCTAGATACCCATATGAAAAGATATTTGATAAATCTAATTTCATATCTCTATTTGTCATAAGTATCCATCCTCAAGCATCCTTGCATCCATGAAGTGCTCACTATCAAACATTTTTAGAGATCTTCAAGGCTACATATTTTTTATTCAACCATTATGGAGCAAAATTACATCATTCATATCCAAGCATGTGTGTGTGATTATAGTTTTATCATGTTCATACCATTTCATACAACATATGTGATTACATTCAAGAAGCAAAGCATCATCATCAATAATTGAAAATATGAGGTATATCTTTCTAGCATTTATTTCAATATTTACATTTATTCATTCAAGGTTAATTCCTAAACTAGGGGTTGACTTAGGCAAACCCCTGTTCCCAAAAATTTCTGCTTTCTTTTTGTGTCTAGGAAATAGGTACAAAGTAGTAATTTTCAGGATCGATATTATTTGTAGAGATGAACAGGTTCACTTTTGATGGCAAAAAGTTTGGTGGACTAGAGAAACTGACATTCCAGTCTCGACAATTCAGGTTGACCTTCTGGGAATAGATCAAAATACTCATATATTGCTTGGATCTAGGTTTGTGGCTTCGTTTGACGACTGTAGCTCATTGTTTATGCATAATTGCTTCAATTCACACACATTTGCCCTAATTTTAGTATTTTCAAAATTCAACTTAAAAAAGAGGGAATCAAATTCTAACCAGTGAATCTAATCAGAATTATTAGCCCTATCTTTGTTAGATTGAAGCTAGATCTATTGGACTCACCCCTTTTTAATGTAACTAGTTCCTAAGCAAAATTAATGGTTTTACTACAACCAGTTATGGAAACCCTATTTTCACCACATTACAGTATATACCAGGCACAAACTCCACCTAGCTCCATAGGTTTGAGCATACCTTGATGGTGGTTTAAAAAGAGATATCACACTGACCAAATTGTCATTATACCTTACCCATCATATCTTAATTGAGTATGATTCTCCATGTAATTACTAGTATATACCCCACCTACCATAGTTGGCAATGACAAAAAAACTCTAATATCCCCTTTTGGTGAACCAATAAAGAGTGTTTGTGATTATGTGTTTGATTTCATATCATCATCAAATTTTAGTGTGAAAATGGATTTTAATGATATTGATTACATCTTAATACTTTAGAGATAAAATAAGTCTTTTGTGTATTCATTAAAATCACAGTTGCATAATTATGACATTTGGGTGAAATTGGGAATAAGAAATATGATTTATTAAATAAATTATTCTATTATTTTCTTAAAAAGGTAAATGATAACGAGGCTTTTACATGGGGAATTAGTTCATTTTCTACACTTAGTCTAGTTTTGAATATGAAGTGCTCAAAACCCTCCCGTGCTTTAGATTTTTTGTTGGAGATTCAAGAGAGAAATTGTGGGATAATTTTTGTGGACATTCATGCATTAGATTCAGAATGTGACAAAGATCTTGCTACTCCATGGATTTGTTGGGAGTCTTTGGAGATTTTCATCTTTTTCATTTTGATGCAAATTTGAGGTAAGAACCTCATATCTTTCTATTTTATTTTTTTTAGTTCTAGATGTTTGCAAATGAATCAATGAATAAAATATAACATTTTATTTATGCAAACCTTTTCAATTCATTATGTATTCAATTTGTCATGAGAAAAATCGTAAAAGCCCCCATTTCTATAGTGCTACCATGTCAAATTTGGATTAAATGGGTAATTTGTGAGAACCTAGTGTTGGTAGTACATAACGAAAAGGTTATTCCTACATTTTTTATTTTTAAACTTAAAAAAATTGGTGTTCTTCAAGGTATTTTAATTGTGGAAAACCCTATTCCCTAGTTTTTAGGGAAAGTTTGGAAAAGATAAATAAGTGGAATTTAAATTATTTTAGATTAAATTATATCATGGAATGATGGAAATTATGTATGAAAATTTGAATTCAAATCATTTTACATCCTATGTCAAGTTGATACTGAAAAATGTATAATTTGTGCATATATGTGAATTGTAATGTTCTTATGTGGATTTTGCATTATTTCTGGATTTAGAATTGGTTTTTTTTTTACGTTCATTGGAATGTGATGAGCATAGGGTAGGTATTAGAGTTATTGATGGGATTGGCATCCAGTGGGGGTAGAGCACAAAGGGGCCATTGAGATAACCCATTAGGATGCTTTGTTAATAAGTGAAAACTAATTGACACATAATTAAAATGAACCAAGATAGTGTGAATGCCTCTCTCATTCCTTGAGTGCTCGTAAATACTAAGGATGAATTAGGATGGGCTATTAATCCATGAAGAGTTTATCTAGTAAGCTTGAGTCTCTTCATCTATATGAGAGGACTACTCGGTTCCACATGAGCCATCCCTTCAAGCTATGTGATGATTCTCCCCTCTCCTACTCTCTAACACCTAACCCTATAGATTGAATAGAACTTGCAAAACATTCATGCTTTCCCTATCGGTGTGGAGTAATTGATTATCGTGTGATTGCCTCGTATGATTGGCCTTGTATGTTATATGATAGCTCATTCTTGGAAGATGTGAAACTCCATGTTTGATGTTATTTATATTCTATATATTTGTATATGTGTGGTACCTATCCCCTTGTATAGATTGATCGGTAATCAAGGTGTATACCATTTCTTCCTATTTGGATGATTATCCTATGATCTTGTATAAAGTGTATTCATTGTGTATGACATGCGTGTAAGCCTATATCCCTTGTATATTCATAGTTGAGTGTTTGGGTCATGTGACTATCTCCATAGCATGGTGAGAGTAGAAATTTTTGGTTCCTTGCAGTTAGGTGGCATGTATGACCACCATTAAGGACTAGAGATCTTGGTATTGGATTAAGGATCATTTTCACTCTTAGTCTCTTCTTTCTCTTATTCTCTCAAGTTATTCTTAATTATTTTAATGTAAACTTATCGATATTTGAATCCAAGGCAATGTAACACAATGTAAAATTATGGATGTTTAATCCAAGACAATGCAATGATGTATATGTATATTGAACCTCTTCCCTGAAGGATATTGTAATCAATTCATATAATGGATTAGTATTATTTTTCATGTGGCAGTGTTGGTACCAGGCAAGAGTTGCTCGACACATCCTTTCCTTCCTTTTAATATGTTGCATTATGGTTATGTGCATAGAAATATTTCCTTTGGATTTAGCATGAACATAATGGTGTCATGAGCTATCTTGGAGGGTGTTGTGGTCCATCTCAATGTTTTCATACCTTCTTATGGTGATTTGAGTCATCTAGTGTAGTTCTAGGTTTGTGTGGACATCCCAAAGCATCTTGTAAATTCTTGTGTTGTGTGCAAGTGTGGTAGTTGGTGGTTCTTATAGGTTTTAACCTTGGGAAAGAGTTTAGGGTGTTATGGAGGTGGTTATCCCCTCCCCATCCTCTCCTTTACACATCGGTGGTCCCTAGTGTCCAGGAGAGTGGTTATTCAAACCTTGTCCTTGAACCTTTATGGCATTTTCATGTTCATTGACTATTTCTAGGGCCTAGAGTATACACTAAATTGTTTGTGGTATCCAAGGGACTGTTCCCTAGCTTTGGTTTGTCTAGTGGTCAAGACATTAGCATGATTAGGGAATAACAACATGAAAAACTAGTAACCATGGACACTAGCATACCCAAAGGATGCTAGCGCACCCAAAGGACACAAACATGGTTTTCTAGTGTCTTTTTGGAATATTTCTATCATGGTTTGTTGTCCTCATTCTCCGTGAGCACCCTTGTTTAGGGTAGGTGTTCAATGGGCTTTTTGGGGCCCCAAAGGGATAGTATTAGGTCATTGACATTGCTTGTTAGGGGCTAGAAAGTATAGGGAACTTCCAAGATGATCCAATTGTGTTTTCAGTGAGTATTAAGGGTGTCGATTATATCATTTCACAAGATTGTGATCATAGAAAGCCGATCATTGCACCCACAACTAAAGAGAAAACCTAATTTACAGAGTGAAGTCTTGTATCTTCTTGTGGGGTCTTGTAAGGGTTTTTTTGACCTTTCCTAAGGTAATTTGAGCCTTTCCTTATAGTTTGTGGGCATTTAGGGACTTCCGTCTTTCACTTGTGTATTGTCGCATTGTGATAGGATGTCATATACAATTTGCTGGAGCTAGTGATCCTCTACTTGAGTTGTGAGAGTTAGACCTCAAGTTTTCTGGGCCATCATGGTATGTTCTATCTCTACCAAGGAGTCATCCTTCCTCTCTCTATTCTACCATTTCTTGTGGTGACAAGTTTTGTTGCTAGTTTTCCATTGTTGTCACTTCACTTGTGCAATGATGTTGTCCTATTAAAATTTTCTCATGTATCAATGTTTCCCTTGTGACACTTTGGTGAATGTTATCGTGAAAGTGCGATATGTAGTGTTGTATCTTTGTTGTTGAAGTTGTTAAGTCAATCTTGAATGTTTCAAAAAAAATTATTCTTGGTTCTCTTAGCTTGTTGATTATACACACTCTGTTGATGAATTAAGATGAATATTTTTAGAATTAAGCCCTAACTAATAAGGGTATCATATTATACATGTTCTATTAATTAGTGTAGCAAAATAGATTTACGAGCACCATTGTCTATTAATTGAAAGAGAAAATGATAGGTTTATGCTACCTAAAATAATGGAGAGTACCCCATAGACATATCACATGATGGAGACTACAATGAGGCCAGAGTGATGATTGATGAAAAATGATGAAAATAGATGACTAAAATGTAATAGATTTTTGAGGAACATAGTGGCATAACCAATTATACTTATTAATAGTGGATAAATGCTTAATACTGACATGTTTATGTTTAGTTTTAAGTGAAACAAAATAGATAATATACATAGATTCATGAATATAAAAGAGGTTTTTTTGGAATTAAACTTGTAACTAAAGAGAACCTTGAATTTATAACATTAGCTAAAATTGGATACCTAGAAAGTAAATGTGACTATGTACAAGTTATAAATTATACACACACATATGAAACTACTTAATATGTATGCTAAGCAAACATCACAAATATAATTAAAACTTTTTTAGATAACAACACACACATATAGTAATGAATATGTATGATGGTATGTTTAGTTAGCAAGAAAACTGACATAAACATATACATAGTTTCATGAATATGAAAAGGGTTCTTTTACTAAACCTATAAGAAGAGATAGCCCTAAATTTACATCACTGGTTAAAATTGGAACACTACAAAGTAAATGTGAAACTGTATGTAGGTGAATATATATAATTATGGTTTTCATGTTATATTTCAATGATGAATGTGGTTTACAAATATCACATTGCAAGAGATGTAGATATGTAGTGCCAACTTGAGGATGGTTAGACAGTTCATCAATGTGTAGAGGATACATGTTGATGATATATGTATTTCAAAGGACAATAGCATAAAACTTGGATGAAATTGATAGCCTATTGCATTGTCAAAATGTTGTTGCCTATGTTCCCTTTTATGAATCATTCAAATTTGAAAAATGAATGATTTGATTTTGGTTGTTGATTTGTTGAGTTTGAAATTTGAAATAGTTCAACTTGTATTTGATCGTTTGAATATGTAGTTGTGACTTTTTTTTTATGAATATTACAATGACCTAAGTGAATTATGAATTATCTAGTATTTGATGTCTTGTAGGAGAGCCTTCCACCATTTATTAATGGAGACTTATAATAAATGGAGTTGATCTATGTGGATGTTAGAGGAAGTATAAGAGACTGTGCATTCAACAACCCGTCAAGTTCAGAGGAGCTTGAATTGATGACAAATTGTGAACCAATAATTGTGCATGAAAATTTGTAAATAAAAAATATTTAGAGTTTTGCACCCTATACAATTGGGGGGTTATTGTAAACATAAAAGATTTGAAGAAATTACAAATGTGGGTATTTTGGGGCAATGTGTCCTTTTAGAAATACAACTGCATGTATAATTAATCACTTGAAATGGTTGACTACACATTCCCAAATGAACATGTATTAGCATATTTACAAAACTTTACTAGACTTTTTAAATTTTTATATTGGTTATAAGGTGAAAATGATATGAAAGTTAGATGAGCAACAGATGAATGGTTATTGTAACATGCCACAACTCGGACTTTTCTCTTGTCCTTCCATTAAAATAGTCATTTTGATAAATTTGTGGTAGAATGAATTGCTCAATTTTTTATTGAAAAAGATTTGAACTCAACACCATTTATATTAACTACTCCTTCGCAGAATGAATCGTTTAATTCTATGCAGGTCCATTGAAGTAATTATGACTCAAGTACATCTGGGTGGGCATAATTTTGAAGTTTGATCTACCAGTAGCATTTCACACGCTGTGTTGGCATTTCAAAAGAAAGGAGACTGCTGATATTCATTAAAGATATTGAGAAGGTTGTTGAAGATTATTGATATAACTGAAAAAAGGATGATAACTATCTTTATAACATTATTTTGTCATTGATGTCAAGAAATTGATTTTTTGATTCAGTATGATGTTGCCATATCTTGAGAAGATTGATTTGAAGAGAATTAAGATGTAGGTAAAAGACACAGAAAGAATGTGATAAGAAAGGGGAGAAATAAGTTATTCAATGGGCAACTATTACCACGTTAGACAATGATGAGATCATGATGTTTAGATTGTTTTGATATCCTACATATGTTGTTGATTGTAAGGTTAATACTATACTATGTCACCAAGCAAAGAACCTAGTCGGTAAACCCTAAGGTTATCGATATCGGTTAATGAAGGCGGAATGTCTACCGAGTAAAGTTTAGTATTTACCGAGTTGCAATCGAGTTATGACAGATCGCATTGGATGAATACAAGCAATATTTAATGAAGGACAATGATGAGCTGGAGTTGATTAAATGATTGGTATGCCGTGCATGAAGTTTGTTAAGGATCTACGACAATAGAAGATCGACAGGAAGATCTACAACATAGATTGAACCACAATAACCTTGTGCAAGTTCCAAGAAAGGAATGCAAGTCCCTAGGCAAGGTAAAACGTTTTCAAATCAAAGGATGCATTGAACCTAGTCAAGATTGAAGATCTGATGGCTAAGATTGATCATGGGAAATGTGATCAAGGAGATTCAATGGTTAGCAAATTGTTTATAAATAAGGAATTGTTGATAAACAATGTATGCAGGCAAGTGTAAGCACATGGATGCTACATAGTGATTACCGAGCACGGAAGCTTGAAGACTTGTTTGAATAACAAAGTAGGGAGCCCAACATAGGGACAAGATAAGTCCTTTGACAAGATTGTTTTGAGCAAATAAGAATCTGCTTTAGCATTTTA
Organism: Cryptomeria japonica; assembly: GCF_030272615.1. Taxonomy (NCBI): domain Eukaryota; kingdom Viridiplantae; phylum Streptophyta; class Pinopsida; order Cupressales; family Cupressaceae; genus Cryptomeria; species Cryptomeria japonica. Next base: position 290,550,879 of record NC_081405.1, read on the forward strand.
GATGTGAAGTTGCAAATATATTTTTATTACTGTTATTTTGTAAGTGACAGAAAATCTCTTAACCGAGTGGACTTAATAGTCTTATTGGTAAACCCTCTAGCAAGGTAACATTCTAAATGAGTGTTTGAAATCCTTTGACAAGGTCACTTCTAACAAAGTGAAGATCCTAACATATTTGAGGGAAATCCCTTAACCGGGTCACATCTAGCAATGTGTTTGTAATCTTTAACAGGATTTGCTTTTAATCGAGCATACTCTAGAAGAGTATATTTCTTAGTGGGTCCGAAATTCCACAGTGGTTTTTCCCTATTTGGGTTTCCACATTAAATCTGGTGTTATATATGTTATGATGATTATGTGTTTATGAGTTTGCATGTTTAGAGGCTTTTGGTTATATTGCTAAAGTATAAGTTACCGAGGTTGAATCTGTTGATTTAATGGAAGATTAAGTTTGTATGATTCACCCCCCCTCTCATCTTGTTAGCTATTGGCATCAGGACTTTACAATTGGTATTAGAGCTTTGGACTTCAGAAGAAAAAGTTTAAAGGTACTTGAGGCAAAGATCCAAAGATGTATAAAAGGGATGCACCAAAGCTGAACAAGTCAAGTTTCTCCACATGGCAAAAAAGGATGAAGCCGCATTTATCAGGAATTGGAGAATATGCAACAGATTATTTGGAGAATGTTTACATACCACCAAGCACCAACCCAATGACCTTGGAAGAGATAAAGGCAAAACAAGAACACATTCAAGATATGATTGAAATAACATCAGCATTGACCGACTCAGAGTTTAATGACCTAGAAGGCTGTAATGATGCAAAAGAAATGTGGACCAAGCTCATATCTGTGTATGGCGGTGATGAACATGTTCAAAGAGAAAAAATAGATAGTCTAAGAGGACAACTTGAATCCATGAGAATGAATGAAGGTGAGAACATAACCCAATACAGTACAAGGTTAAAGGAGACTGTCAACCAAATTAAAGGAGCAGGAGGAACTATTGAAGAAAAGGATGTAACAAGTAAGTTGCTTAGAACCCTTCTACTTGCTTATGCCATTCAAGTCTCTGCAATCAATGAATTGAGGTTCGTACCTAACATGCTAGTTTCTTTGGATGCTACTATTGGCAAGCTACATGCATTTGAGTTAAGTAATTTTGATAACAATGGGTCTTCGGTAAATAAAGTAGAATTTGCATTCAGTTCTTTTCATATTGGTGAATTTGATGATTACAATGATAGAATGAGTAAGTACTATGAAGGGAATCACAGTGGAGCAAGTGAAAGATTTCGCAAGAACATGGAAGAAGTGCATAAATTGTATGAGGAAATCAAGAAGCAAGAAGAGTTTGAAGCATTATTAGCCAAAAGGTTATCGAGAGGAAAAGGTAAGTATAAAGGAAAGCTACCTTTAAAATGTTTCAATTGTGATAAAATAAGACATATGGCTTTTAACTACCCTGACAAAGAATCTAGTGAAAAGAGAGAATACTGAGATAACAGGCAGAAAGACAACCAATATAGAGGACACCAAGACTTTAGAAGGAGAGACTGAAAGACATGCCTAGTAGCTGATAAGGAATCCAATGATGATAAATTTGATGAAACTGATATTGAGGAAGTTGTTTATGTGGCTATTAAAGATGGATCAGATGAAGAAAGGTATGAAGAAAAGGCCGTAATATCTCACATAAATAATAATGATTCTTGGATCATAGACAGTGGGTGCTCACATCACATGACAGGTGATAAACACAAGTTTGTTAAATTAGAAGACTATGATGGAGGCTATGTAAGATTTGGTAATGATGCACCATGTTCAGTGAAAGGTAAAGGATCTATAACACTTCTTGACAATGTTAAATGTGATGATGTATACTGGGTTGAAGGTTTGAAATATAATTTGTTGAGTGTAGCACAACTAAACAATACTGGATACCGAATAGAATTTTAGAAAAGAATTGTCAAAGTTCATGACAAGCATGGAAAGTTAGCTGCTACCGGGACACAAACAAAAGGTAACATTTCATCTTGACTCAACTCGGAACAAGTGTCTTTATGCAAAAATAGATGATACTTGGTTATGGCATAAAAGGTTTTGTCATGTAAATTTTGATAATCTGATAAAAATAAGTAAGAAGCACCAAGTAAGAGGTCTACCGAGCTTAGAAAAACCTAAGAATGCTATATGCCGAGGATGGCAGATGGGTAAGATGACAAGATCAAACTTTACAAGTAAGTCCTACACTTCTAAAGGAATTTTAGATCTAGTACACACTGATCTTTGTGGTCCCATGAAAGTTCAAAGTTATTATGGTGATAAATATTTCATATTATTTGTGGATGATTACTCAAGAATGATGTCAGTTATGTTTTTAAAAGAAAAATAAGAAGCTTTTCAAATGTTTAAATGGTACAAGACAAGAGTTGAAAATGAAACAGGAAGACAACTGAAATGTCTTAGATCTGATAGAGGAGGAGAGTTCACTTCTGATGAATTTAACTTATTCTGCAATGATCATGGTATAAAAAGGCAAGTATCTGCACTGAGAATACCTCAACAAAATGGGATAGCCGAGAGAAGAAACATATCAATTGTGGATTATGCCAGAACCTTGATGATAGAAAAAAGGGTACCTCAAACATTTTGGAGAGAAGCAATCAGCACTGCAGTTTACACCCTGAACCGAGTTCAACTGAAGAAAGGAACTATGAAGACACCATATGAGATCTGGTATGATAAGAAACCTAATGTAGGTTATTTTAAAATCTTTGGAAGCAGATACTATGTTCACAAAGATGACAGAAATGGAAAGTTTGATCAGAAAAGTGAAGAAGGAATTTTTCTTGGTTATTCTTCTAGAAGTAAAGCATTTAAATGTCTGATCAAATCATCTAACAAAATAGTAGAAAGTGCAAATGTGAAAATTGATGAATTTGTAGAAAGAAATGATGAAGGAAATTCCAAAGAACCAAAAGATTATGAAGAATTTGTTTATGTTCAACCGAGAAATCCTACCGAGAAAGCTGCTGAAGAAAATGAAGATAATGTCCAGTTACCGAGTGATGAAAAAGATCATACAAAACCTATCGAGCATATATTAGCCAAATATGTCAGAAGACATCATGCATCAAGTCAGATTATAGGAGATAAGGATGATCCAGTGATGACAAGGAACAAACTGAGACAAAACACATGTCTGATATCTGAATTTGACCCGAGAATAGTAAAAGACGCATTTAACAGTGAAGATTGGGTAAATGCTATGATAGAAGAGATTGATCAAATCAAGAAGAATGACACATGGACACTGATCCCAAGACCGAAGGACAAAAATGTAATCGGTACAAAGTGGATTTTCAGAAACAAGCTAAATGAAAAAGGTGAGGTCATTCAGAACAAAGAAAGACTAGTTTGCAAAGGTTATGCTCAAGAATAAGGAATGGATTATGCTGAGACTTTTGCACCTATGGCTAGACTTGAGGGAGTAAGAACATTGTTGGCATATGCTGCTTTCAAAAATTTCAAGGTATATCAAATGGATGTTAAATCTGCATTTTTGAATGGTATACTAGAAGAAGAAGTTTATATTGAACATCCTAAAGGATTTGTTGAAGACAAAAGTAAAGATCAGGTATGCAAATTGAGCAAAGCTTTATATGGTCTGAAACAAGCACCTAGAGCATGGTATGAAAGACTGCACTCTTATTTAATCAAAATTGGTTTTATAAGGACAAGTGAAAACAACAACATGTACATGAAGAGTGATGAGGACAATGGAATACTGATCTCAACCATATTTGTTGATGATATTATTTTTTGTGGTAATGACTCCTTATGCAAGAACTTTGGAAATGAAATGAGCAAAGAATTTGAGATGTCATTAATCGGTGAGATAAAGTATTTTATAGGTTTATAGATACTGCAAATGAAAGATGAGATTTTCATTACTCAATCCAAGTACATAAAGGAAATCTTGAAGAAATTTGGAATGGAGGATTCTAAACCAATAAGTACTCCTATGACTACTAACTGTAAACTATCAAAGAATGATGAATCTGCATCTGTTGATGAGACACTTTACCAATCTATGATTGGGAAGTTGCAATATGTTGTGCATAGTAGACCGGATATAGCAGATGCAATAGGTATTGTTGAAGATTTTCTGCAAATCCCAAGGAAACCCATATGACAGCAATCAAGAGAATTTTCAGATACCTGAGAGGCACTAAAGATTATGGCTTAGTATATGAAAAGAGGAAATATTTTGATTTAAAAGTTTATACTGATGCTGATTGGGAAGGCAACATAGATGACAGGAAAATCACAAGTGGTGGAGCTTTCTTTTTGGGAGAAAGACTAGTAAGTTGGCTTAGCAAGAAACAAGGATGTATTTCACAGTCAACAATAGAAGCTGAATATGTTGTTGCAACATTGAACTGCACAAATATAGCATGGATCAAACAACTGTTGGAAGGTATAAATGAGAAAGTTACCGAGCCAATAACTATATTCTGTGATAATACTAGTACCATTAACATTTCAAAGAATCCGGTAATGCACTCTAAGACAAAGCATATCTCTATAAAGTATCATTATCTTAGAGAAGAAGTTTAAGAGAAGAAAGCTGTGCTGGAATATATCAGTTCAAAGGAGCAATTAGCAGACATCTTCACAAAGCCACTGCCAAGGGACACTTTTGAGTATCTCAGAAGCAAGTTAGGGGTCCTACCCTTATCTCTACTCACTGACAGAGTTTGGTGAAAGCATCAATTCGATGAATCTACAGAATATTATGTGTGGATTGATGTTGATTTACACACTTTAGAAGGTTTTCTAAAGGTGTGTAGGAAATAGTGAATAGAGAAAAGTTACTCTGACCAAGACTGAGATGATACACAACAAGGCAAATCACTTCACAGAGGAAAAAATCATGATTTAGTTCTTTTTACTTTTTGGCATTGTTGTCAAAGGGGGAGAAGACTAAATGGTAAAATCCTAAATGAAGAAGATAATAGAAGACTAATGACAGGGGGAGAAGACTATAAAGGGGAGAAGACTTAATACAAGTCAACAACTCAGAAGTTAATGAAAAAGGGAGAAGACTTCAGAAGATTTTAATGGCTCAAGGATAATAGGAGAAGTCTAACAACAATCTGAATCCGAATCAATTTGAATATCTTGTTGGTATTACCATTTAAAAGTTGGTTTTGCCATCAATGCCAAAGGGGGAGATTGTTGGCATTTCAAAAGAAAGGAGATTGTTGACATTCATTAAAGATATTGAGAAGGTTGTTGAAGATTATTGATATAACTGAAAAAAGGATGATAACTATCTTTATAACATTATTTTGTCATTGATGCCAAGAAATTGATTTTCTGATTCAGTATGATGTTGCCATATCTTGAGAAGATTGATTTGAAGAGAATTAAGATATCAGTAAAAGACACAGAAATAATGTGATAAGAAAGGGGAGAAATAAGTTATTCAATGGGCAACTATTACTGAGTTAGACAATGATGAGATCATGATGTTTAGATTGTTTTGATATCCTACATATGTTGTTGATTGTAAGGTTAATACTATACTATGTCATCGAGCAAAGAACCTAGTCGGTAAACCCTAAGGTTATCGATATCGGTTAATGAAGGCAGAATGTCTACCAAGTAAAGTTTAGTATTTACTGAGTTGCAACCAAGTTATGACAGATTGCATTGGATGAATACAAGCAATATTTAATGAAGGAATGATGGGCTGGAGTTGATTAAATGATTGGTATGCCGTGCATGAAGTTTGTTAAGGATCTACGACAATAGAAGATTGGCAGGAAGATCTATAGCGCATATTGAACCACAATAACCTTGTGCAAGTTCCAAGAAAGGAATGCAAGTCCCTAGGCAAGGTAAAATGTTTAGATTGAAGGATGCATTGAACCTAGTCAAGATTGAAGATCTGATGGCTAAGATTGATCATGGGAAATGTGATCAAGGAGATTCAATGGTTAGAAAATTGTTTATAAATAAGGAATTGTTGATAAACAATGTATGCGGGCAAGTGTAAGCACAAGGATGCTACATAGTGATTACCAAGCACAGAAGCTTGAAGACCTGTTTGAATAACAGAGTAGGGAGCCTAGCAGAGGGACAAGATAAGTCCTTTGACAAGATTGTTTTGAGCAAATAAGAATCTGCTTTAGCATTTTAGATGTGAAGTTGCAGATATATTTTTATTACTGTTATTTTGTAAGTGACAGAAAATCTCTTAACTAAGTGGACTTAACAGTCTTATTGGTAAACCCTCTAGCAAGGTAACATTCTAAATGAGTGTTTGAAATCCTTTGACAAGGTCACTTCTAACAAAGTGAAGATCCTAATAGATCTGAGGGAAATCCCTTAACCGGGTCACATCTAGCAATGTGTTTGTAATCTTTAACAGGGTTTGCTTTTAACCGAGCATACTCTAGAAGAGTATATTTCTTAGTGGGTCCGAAATCCCACAATGGTTTTTCCCTATTTGGGTTTCCATGTTAAATCTGGTGTTATATGTGTTATGATGATTATGTGTTTATGAGTTTGCATGTTTAGCAGTTTTTGGTTATATTGCTGAAGTATAAGTTACCGAGGTTGAATCTATTGATTTAATGGAAGATTAAGTTTGTATGATTCACCCCCCCCTCTCATCTTGTTAGCTATTGGCATTATAACTTTACAAACTGTCCCTGCTTCCCACAAATAATATATGGTTATGATATAGAGAAGCTAAAGACACTAAACCATCTCACCTCTTGCTAAGTTGCCCACTAAAAAATAGGGATAACTTAAAGAAACCACCCCCCAGGCAACTGTGTAAAATCCTGGTGAATTAGACTTTATTTCCGGGGGGAAATTTTCATAACGATGGCGAAATTTTTATTATTTTGTATTGGCGATTTTTTTCTAGGGTACGATAATTCCATAAATTTCTGGCGAATAATACCTTGTTCTATGGGGAAATATTTATTGTGGGAGGTGAATAATTTTTGTTAAAAGGAACAAATATATAATTGTATGAGCGAAAAATTTTACTCCGAAGGAAAAATTATTTAAATGTATTGGCGATTTTTATCCACCGCTTGAAAATTATTTAAATGTATTGGCTAATATTTTGTTATTTATGGAAAAATATATAATTTATTGGCGATTTCATGAATTCATTGCCATTAATAGACAAGGTACATCACATCACATTAGTACATCACATCACATAAATTCATAATACAATGAGTTTGGACTCTGCACGATGTATTAATAAGCGTGACCTCTTTGACACGTGAAGGGTGACACATACCTAAAATCTATCAATGACTTTAAACCGTTCGATGATCGTAGATCAATGGCTGAAGTTTTATTTTGGCCCAATTTTCTAAAGAGAACATAGCTCACCAGAAAGTGCCCGGAATGGAATTGGATTCAATAGACACATATCAAATGTCACGAATCACGATCGATAATTTTGTTCATTTAATATATATCTATTCACTTATGACAACCCACTCTGTCCCCACGACTTCCAATGTGATACTTGCCAATTTGGTACTGGTTCATAGCTATTTCCATTGTCGCACAATAGTACATTTATGGGAAAGATTTGCAGAGATACGAAAGATTTAAAAAAAATTATAGTAGTTAATACGGTTAAAGAAGTAATTATTACAATCAAGAGCTTCAACAATTTATATACGATCTCTGCTTCTTTCATCTTCAATTAGCCTTTGCCATTTGGTATTTAAATCGTCGAAGCTTCAACTCACGGTATTTTAGGTTTATAGGCTCAGGTAACTAGGTTGTTTAATTTGTTAATCTAGTTTCTCAAGATGGACACTCCCATCCGCTTGAGAAGCATTTTTGCAGAGGACTAGAGGGCCTTTCTAGGCTCCATTAGAGACCCAACCCTCAAATCAGTCTGCAATGAGGTTGGGTCGTCCACCAATGAGGCTGTGCGGATGGTGTTGGGCAAAGAGTTTTTGCGAAACGAAAATAGGTACCGTGTTAACACGGACATTACATCCCGCTTCTTAGTGTCTCTTCTGGACCTAGGAGGAGACAAGGTGGATATGCTGATGCTGTTGAGGAAGGTTTTTAAGGAAGACTTCCTTGGAGATGACATTACTCTTATTGTCCTTGCAGAAGTAGGGGTGGGGATCCCTTGGGCGAGTGAATTATCCAAGCTTCTCCTCCCTGACCAAGCAATGCCAGTGGCTAGGCAACTGTTTCTCCTAAACTTGAATGCGGAGCAGCTGACGCGTCACAGAAAATGGGCATGGATTGGCAGGGACTTCCTCCATAAATGGTTACTCCTAGACCACTTTCCAAACTACATGTGGCTTGAAGAATTCTCTCAGCTTATGCTGTTTGAAGAATTCTACATGGAAGGAGGGCCAGATTCTTAGGGCAAAATTGTAAACAATTCCACTACTTGTGCCCTAGCCTCGCCCGCCTGTAGTTTTTTTTTCCTATGTCCTCGAACCCTAACAGGCCGAGTGACAGTGGCTCACTCATTTTGGCTTTTAAGTTTTTGGGGGACTCAAGTCTCAGACGAAAAAATTGTAAATTTCAAAAGCATAAATATTAATGATAATTTTTCAAATTCCAGTTTGTTTCAGTTTGCCTCTTACAGTCTTATGGATATAAAAATGCTTTCTATGATTCTATTTCATTTTTATTAATTAATTTCTTTCAAATACTTTTTGTATATGAGCTACGTTATTTCAATTATTTGTTAAACAATGGAAATAAATTTAATACTGTGATCTTTTTTATGTAATGCTATAAAAAAAAAATTCAGTTCGTTCCATTAATTATTTGTACATTGAATATGGTTGATTATAATTTTATAAATATATAGTCATTCGAAATACAAAATTTTAAAAGTTTCAAGATACAAAGGTTTATCGGTAAAGGTTTTTCATTCTATTAATTCAAAAGTTTCAAGATACAAAATTTGCAGTCATTCATGCATAAATGCAGACAGAGAGAAAACCATACTGCCCACAGCTTATAACAAGCAGACAAAAAAATTGGAAGCTACGATTCTACGAACTACAGATTTGTTCTGCTTCAAAGCAAAAAATGGAAGCTACGATTCTACGAACTACAGATTTGTTCTGTTTCAAAGCAAAAATTGGTACACAGATCATAATGTAATAAATTCTGCCTCCGTCTTAACTCTTATAGGTCGGGTAATGAATGTACACGATAAGGCATTAATGCCATGAGATCAAGAAAAAGATTTCCTGCCATCCTCCTTTTCCTCCGTTCGTGCGACATGCCGCAGATAACTCCTTCTGCAATAATTAATCGCCACCTTGGCATTTGTACTTTCCAAATTTGCTCGCCTTAACATGTTGAGGACTGCATATTTTTTTAAATTAATACACTAAATTTATGTTGAACATTTATATATATATTTTAAACTATTTTTAAAAATTATATATCGTAAACATATTTTCAAAGAATTTTGTTAAACTTTAAATTAATATTTTAGATTTAATATTGAATGTTTCCTTTTTTATATTAAACTTTTACCTTTCAAATTGTATATCAAAATTTATATTTATATTTAGTTATTTGTTTTATTCTAGAATCTAAGTTTCATGTATTATACTATTTTTGAATTTCAAATTTTTACAAATAATATTAACATTATATTTAATAGTTATCTCAAACTATTGCACATCTTTAATTACAAATAATATTAACATTATATTTAATAGTTATCTCAAACTATTGCAATTTGCACATCTTTAAAATTTAAATGTCTCTTATTATGGGACCGACGACATCTGACAACACTCAAGTTCTCAATAGGTATCATCGTCCGTCGGATGAGCAAAGATCAACGACTTAGGGTGGATTTTGGCCCAAATGTGGGTATTGAACACATTTGTGAGAACTTCACCTGGAATTGAACATTGTAAATTTAATTAAATATAATTAAGTCTATAGTCTATAGACTATAAATCTCTTTTTCGGGCGGAATTTTAAAATGATTAAACAGACTTTAAAAAAAGACCCGAAAAGTGTCACGAGTATGGTGACGTGCCAGAAAAATGACAAAAGTCATGGGACCCACTTCATCTCAAAACAGGTACCATCGACCCGACGACCGTTGGATGAACAAAGATCAATGGCTTATGATTGAATTTCGGCCCGAATGTGGGAAGTGAACACATTTCTGAGAACTTTGCCCGGAAGTCATTCATGCATTCTAACATTTTTGTTCCATGGGTTGGGAATAGTATTTCCTTGCTATCGTTTTTCTTGGGATTGGGAAATGATAGGGAAGTGGGCGCAAGCCTTCTTGAAATGATTTATAATATCCATTGTGCAGGTCAGCCAGTAAGAATAATTTTATTGAGCACATTGTAAAATCCATGCAAAAACAATTACTAATGATTAAAAAAGGTTCTTGTAAGACATTTAGGTTCTCATCCTACTTGTGCTATCTCCTTCTATCCAAGTATCGTGCAATATTTGAGACCAACAAAATTCAAATTGTGAGCTATAAGATTGATGAGAAGACTGGGAAGAGAACAAAGTGTCCAATATATGATTGGACCCCAAAGATAAGGATGCATGATAATAGAAAGAACTACAACCATTTTGTAGACTTCTTTTTGGAACCAATGTATAATGAAATTACAAGCACTCCAATGCTTAGGTTGCCTGTGTCTTGTAGAGATTGCATTCAACTAGGAAGTCAAATAGAATTGGCTGACTGGTTTTTCATGGAAGAATTCATTGTGTTAAGGTTTTACGGATCGGTAGTATAACCATACAAACTTCTAATACATGTGACAGAGAGGGTATTTGCATTAGAGTATGTACGACAATTGGAGAGCACAGATAGCCACTTCCATGGTCAGCAAAAGAAGAGCATATTTCCTTCCTTTCCTTTCTCATGTGGAGGGTTCACATTTGAGAGAAAAGCATTCAATGTGGCACATAATTTTTTGATAGTTTTTAACTTTGGTGATGAGGGTCTCTGGCAGTATGATCCAATCAGTGTAGTTCAAGCAAGGTTTAAGAAAAATGGGAACTCTTCAACGTTATGTCAACATGAAAGTAAACCATTGCTAGAAAAACTTAGAAACAAGGACTCCTGGGATGAGGTTAAAAAAGAGATGGAGAAAATTGCAGCCGACAATAACATTTCAACAGAAGAAATTTCATCACAAATTATGGCATTGCACACACAGAGGACAACAAAGGAGGGCCAGGGCATCCAAAATAGGAGGTCCTACAATTTCTACCTAAAATATGCTAATCAATCTAAGAAAAATATTCCCAAATCAATTCTGCATGAATGTAAAGAGAATTATTGGACTCAAACCAAAATAAATGATTTTTGGACTATGAGGAGGAATCTCGGTGAACCAAAGACAAGTGCAGAATTTGAGAGCATCGATGAGGATGCAAAGTTTAGCAAATTGTGGAATATGGAGCATCCCACAACATCATATGACGGGAGTGAAGATGTTGATTAGTATGAGCCCGAGGTTGAGCCCACTCAAACAACTACTATAGTCCCTAAAATATTAGGTGTAGTCCACGAGGCAATGAAAGACAAATATAGAAAAGGGGAAAGCATTGTGGAAACAATGGGATTTGAAGGTGGTGGTCTAGGTCCCAGAGGAGAGGGCATTTGGTATCCACTTTAGGTACAAATTCCATCAGGGTCAAATTCAAAAGGTCCTTATAAACCAATAATTGGACTTGATTCTTCAGATTCGTCACCAATAGGTACTACTCATTACCCTTAGAATCCACCTACATTTGTTTCAGGTTCAAATCCACAACCACCACCACATCATGGTATTTCCATTGGTGGTGAATCAAGTGCCACTGCCACTGGTGGGGAATCTGGGGATAGTATTCCTATTATTGTTCAGTCAAGTGCCACTGTGATTGGTGATGTTGACATGAGTACTACTACTGATACTAGTTGTCTTGGTGTTGGACAAGGGCAACAACAAAATATCTCTTGCAAGAGGCCACTAGAGGTAGATACTCAATCTCATACTATTGAGAATCCTATATCAAGTGCCACTGACACTACAAATCAATCATTTGCAGCTTCAGATCACACACCTCAAAAGACTATGAAAACTACACATGAAAGTGTTAGTGGGAGTGGGACAACATCAGGAACTGTTGTTGGTAATCTTGGTCAAGCATTAGTTAAAACTACAGGAATAAGTGGAACTGGAGCCTATGATATTCCTATGTCACCTTTCAAACATTCAATTGCTTCAACAAGCCCAGATTTTCAATTTCGTGATTACTATAAGAAATATGAACACACAACAAAAGCAAATAAAGAAAAAAAGAAATCATTTCATAGGGTTTCCATGTCTGAAGTTGTAAACAAACAGCCTGCAAGCAACATGGTATTTCCAACATATGACCCACATAAAGATATGATGGAGTTCATGGTTGTTATGCCCTCGACCCCATCTAAAGATAAAAATCCACCACACAGTCAGATAGATCCCTCTCAATTTCAAGTTAGCACCCTCCAAATGGATTTTTCCAAAGTACATAATGTGGACAAAAATTAGTGTGTCAAAAAGGACTAACGAAGTGGTCTACACTTCACTGCTAAAGGTGGAGAGAGAAAAAAATAAACTGGAGAAACAAATAGAAAAGTTACAAGTAGACCTGGAAAACAAAAAAATCAAGAAGGAAAGTAGCAGATAGCAAGTGCAATGATTTACAGAAAAGGATAAAAAATTCGGGCTCTACAGTAGAAATTGCAGAGCAAGAGAAGAAGGATGCAGAATTGAAGGACCTGACAGAAAAATTGGCTAAAAGCAGTAAAAAAATTGTTGAGGAAAAAACCAGTTTTCAAAAATTATACAAAAGTTATGAGTCAGCTGCAGCCGAAATGAGAAAATTACAGGACCTATTGGATCATGGGAAGGAAAAAGAAAAACATTTGCAAGATGAAGTAGAGGAAGAAAGAAAAAAATGTGCACAAATGAAAGAAGACCTGCACAATGCAAATGATAAAATAAAAACTTTGGAGGATAGATTGAAAGATAATATGAAAAATACAACGAAGTATATACAAGAAAACATTTGGCGGCAAATAATGCAGAGGAGTGAGAAGTTGTGTGAATGGTTTCAATTGATTGAAAGTATGAGTCTAATTTTTATAAAAATCAAAGGGCACTATGAGAAGAGCATACATGTTTATTCAAAAGAGGAAATGGCAAAAGAGATTCTGAAAGTAGTCTACAGTTCCAGTGACAGCTACTTGGCATCCAAGGGAATTAAGAGCCGCATTGATGCCACAATTAAGACATCATCTATCATTCAAAAATACTAGAACCTAAGGGAAACATCGGAAGTTATGGAAAGTTGTGGAAAAAAGATAATGAAGCTGCAAGAAAAGAAAAATAATTTGATTAAACTTGGTTTGCCTAAGCTTGTTGACACATCAAGTAAATTCATTGGAGAAGAAGCTTACAAAAAAAGCATGGAGATAAAAATGAAGTCTGATTTAGACTTGCTTCCAAAGGACACAACTCCCAAAAGCTTTGTGGAATTCATCCAACCATTTACAACTCTAAATTCGGTATTGGATGAAACGGTGATGTCAAGTAAATCTTCTAAATATGGAATGTTGACGAAGTTGGAGTTGACTTTCCATAGTTTAGAGAATATTGACCTTCCATCAGACGAAGAGTGGAGCACCCTACAAAAACTGGCACAAAATTCTTAAGAATCATAGTATGTATTGCACAATTTTCTTCTTTTATTCTCAATTTCAAGGTTTTATTTTTTTTCTGTTTGCTATTTTGCTAATCCAGACTATGAATCTATGATGCACTCACTATTGCTATTTTGCTAATCCAGCCTATGAATCTGTTTTATGAATAGGAAAAAAATAGCACTCGCTATTGCTAGTTTGCTAATCCAGCCTATGAATCTATGATGCACATATTGCACAGTGAAAAACTTCAGCCAGTAAATTTGTACTCTCAAACTCTCCCTTGCTTTAACATTTATGCATTTCTCTATTTCTGATTAGTAAGTTTTAGGCACTGCTATTATCCATGTTTAATTTGTCATGGCGTGAATTAATATTTAATTTTGAACTTTGCTTTTTGAACAGGAGATATCAAACATGTAGCAGATGTTAAATTGCTAATACGGCTTGTGATGGCCATATGAATCTATGCTGAGTTTGTGATTTTGATGTTCAGTGTTCACATGTTGCAAACTTGCAATTCGACCTGAAGCTGTTGTTGCTCCCTTGTTTCTATAAAAGGGAATTCAGGGTCATTTACAATTTTGCAAAGGGTTCTGAAACTTTGTATTCACTTTTGCATGGACATTGGAGAATCACACATGAGTTGTTGTTGCTCCTTTGTTTCTATAAAAGGGAATTCAGGATCATTTGCAAAGGGTTCCAAAACTTTGTATTCACTTTTGCAATTGGCATGGAAAATCACACAGATTGGTGTATTACTATTGAATGAATTGTATCATATGGCTATATTTTGAAAGAATTAATGAAAATTTAAGTTCTCGACATGTGTATTACTATTGAATGAATTGTATCATATGGTTCTGAAATGTATCACACAGATTTGAGACTCAAACATGTATAAATAAACAATAAACATCTCTGTATCAATAAGCACATTATGGTTTTTTTATTATTATGCTATTTTAAATCTGGAAATAGAAAGTTGAAAAATACAATTACAAATCAATATTAAATTCTAATTGCAAAAAGTAATATGCTTTTGTAATATGAATGATGAGATACAACAATAAGATTAATAAATACCAATCTCTTACAGTTGCCATTCATCCTCATCAAATTCAGTGCTTTCTTGATTCTCGTCTGTGGTTTCTTCACTCTGAGTCTGAGTTTGCATATCTTCGCCGAACTGCATCTCAATGCTACCAGTAGGTCTAGTAGTCCCACTGACACTTTGGTTTGAAGTGTTTCCCAAACCTCTTATTTCACATTTGGACCTCCAGATTTGCAGTGTCCTATCGTAAGGAAAAGTGTGGACATCATACCTAGATGTATAGAGCCTCAAGCAATTTTCTAAATTTTTGTCTAGTTTGTTTCTTATCTTTGATTTTAGGAACCCCAAAGCATTGAAAACTTTCTCATCTTCCACTGAACCCAATATCATGGTAAGACATAAATTAGCAAGCTTCACATATTCTGGCATTGAATCATGCAATGATGCGTTCTCAGCTATATATTTCCAAAGCCCTGTTACTGATCCCTCTTCGCGGGGGTTCTCCATTTTGGCATATTGTTCTTTCATAGTGTATGCAAAACAAGATGATTGCTCTCGAAGACGAGTTTCATCTAATATTTTATTTATAGTTACTCCATTCAATTCTCTGGATATGCAAAATTGTTTTATCAAAGTCAGTAGCTTACTTCGAAAATTAGATGCACTGTTGAGGCTCCAATAATGAGGAAACACAATAGACATGGCTTCGAGTAGGTTGTCAGGAGGGAATCTGCTTCTAATTTGTGAGGAAAGGTCATATGCAATTTTCTTCACAGAAGTAGTTACAGTCTCAAAATCTTGTCGAAATCTTCTTTTTTAACTCTTGCTAGTTTCTTCTTGGGGCGCTTTCCTGGTTCCTCGGGGTCAATCGTGGCATAGAAGTGCATTGGTATCTCAATTCCTCATACATTGGCACATACCTCCCCATCTGCACCGATTTGTAAAAAGTTATCGGGATTGTTCAAATCTGTGAGTGTCCACCACTTAACAAATTTTTCATCAAATAGTGTTGGTTGATTTTGATAGAGATTGTCAAGGGTCATGCATGTCATCTTATGCAGTGTAGCATATTCTGCAATATACAGAGCTCTTTTTTGGGCAGCCTTCATAATATTCCTCATTTCCTCTAGCATGGGCAGAAGAGCTGCTAAAGTTAAGAGTGTCTCTAAATTACTTAACTTGCCAAGAAGTTCAGGAAATTTCGGTTGATCTGATTTGTTGCAAGTTGTGTGAAATAGTCCAATCAAGGATGGATATTCTGAAAACACTCGATACGCTGGACCATCCAAAGAGATCCATCTGGTATCATTATCCTTGAGAAGTTTGTTCCCATTAGTTAATCCATCAGCAAAGTGTTGAAATTCCATAAATCGCTCGGGACTTCGAGAGAAGTGTGAGTAGAGCTCTCTGATTAAAATTTCAATTTTTTAACTGAAGCAAACTTGCTCACAATTCCAAAAGCTAGATTAATTCTGTGAGCCATGCAGTGAATTGCAGTAATGTACGGTGCAAATGAAGTTTCAATCTTTGTACAAAGACTGTTCCTGTGACCTTGCATTACTGAAGCTCCATCTGCTCCAACACAAACCAATTTTTTGGCTACCGTCATGTCATCCATACCTCCATATTCAATTAAACTTCTCTTTACTAGTTGAAATAAATTTTCCGCTGTCGTACTCTCCTTCATTTTAGCAATAGATAGTAGATGAGGTTGGCGAGTATGATTCTCTACAGTATAAACATGCATGCATACCCATGAAGTATTGTCTACTGCCGTAACTTCGTCTAAAGAAAATGCAATGAAGTTTGACTCTCCTATTTTTTCCTATACATCTTCTTTTTCAACCTCAGCAAGACAACCTGCCCATTCCCATCCACTATTTACTGACCAGTGTCTATTAGGATAGTTAGGAACTTTCAAAAAGTGTAATAAACCACTAATTGATGGGAAATTTGTCATAGCACGCCCTCTGCTCAAAATATGAAAAACAACACTTAACTGAACAACTTTTCCCAGATGTTCTATTTGCATTGCTTATCCAAAAACAGCTTCAATAGAACCTTTAACTTCAGCAGGCTTCATCTGTAATTTCTCATGAAAATAATACTCTTCGACATTCCTCACATGCTTACATTCCTCCCTTGTTTTCCATCTTATCATTGATTTTTCAACCCCGTCTATCATTTGTTTTTCATAAACTTTACCCATATGCTTTTCTATGGTGTCAAATTTTAGTTGCAACCTAATTTCCTTGTTATGTTTCCAAGTGCTAATCTTACACCTACATTCTATTGGAGGCTCGCTTTCAATTGGATTCTCCACTAGTTCAATGAATGGATACTTTGATGCCCAATTAATTTGAAAATTCCTCACTGACATATCTCACTCCCCATCCTTTTTTGATTGTGGTTCACCCTTTTTTGATATGGCTTTTCTTTTCCCCTTCCGTGCATTATCATCAATGGCATTATCACCCAAGTCGATTATATCATATCGACTAACTTGGGTATCTACCAGATAATCTTCTTCAAGATCATCTTGATCTGAGATATCAGGTTCGTCGCCGTCTTCAACATGTGGTGCAGGTGGCGAATTTTGTACTTGTACTTGTGATGATGTACCTTCCTGATTTTCACCTCAATCTTTTCCAATGCCAAAGTACGAAGACAACGTTCTGCTTTTTGTTGGCCTCTCCTGGCCTTCCCCACATTCAAGTTTCCTACCCCTCTTCCTGTTCGACATCTCCAACGAAATAAAGGCTGCCAAAAAAATATCAATTTGTTGAAGAAGCAATAATAGACTATAATGTATAATATACCACTTCAAAAATATGATCGCTCACCTTTAGGCTTTAGGTCACTAGCAGTCGCCAATGCAATAAAAAACAATGATTTTCCTTGGTCTGAAACTTCGCTATTAATCAGAATTCAGAGCCTAGAACCCACCAGATTGTGTTGAGATAGATCTTATCTTTGCATGTATTTAAATTTTATACCAATCCTTATATGGCGAATTTCATGGGAATTTTATATGGTATAAAAATATTTGGCGAATCCCGCATAACTATAACACGACTTATGTAATTTTCGAGGCGATTATAGGTCGTCCAAATACGACTTATGTAATTTTCGAGGCGATTATAGGTCGTCCAAATACGACTTATGTAATTTTCGAGGCGATTATAGGTCGTCCAAATAATAGGCGAATACAATATAGTTGGTGAAAGTTGGGGTGAATGGAGACATGCATCGGCAAGATGTCGGGCGAATTGGGTCTCCTTGGCTAACAAATCTTCACATGCCTATAGGCGAATTAAGGTCATCTATTAAGGCAACCTCGGAGAGTGTAGGCAAAACAATTAAATTTATTGTGTGTCCACCATATATTGTATTGGCGAAATCGTTGCATAGAAACATTTAATTGCATAAAACATATGGCGATTGGGCCGTGACTTTGACGGAAATTGATAATGTTCTGGCGACATGGCCCCCCCTAGTCGGTACAAAATATTCACCATTTCGGACATGGTTGACGTGAAAAATTCGCCATTGGCGAATATTCGCCTCTAAAGTAATCTCTGCTAAAAAAGTGGCACTGATTCTCTTGCCAAGTGGACAAAAATGGCGTAAAGAAATGGAAGCGGCTAATCTCTGCATAAAATGACATTCCGTATGATTTTAAAATGCACAAAACACAACGGATTTGGGTGAAATTTTCAGTAATGAAATCTTCATGATCTTCATCCTCATTGTTGTAAAAACACAAAAAAAAATCAGACAAAAAATCATCATATTTTACAGACCTGAAAGTTTTTTTCTAGTACCATTTTATGTGAAGATTAACCAGTCTTTTTACGTATCATATGATTTCAGATCACGAGAAGCACGTTTAACCTCAAATATTGATTTCTACTCTTAACAACAGCTACTCTAGCTTATAAATAGACTGCTTCCCTCACATTTCAAGCATAGTCTCATATTGCATTGCTTTCTCAAACTGCCTGCAACTTTCAACATGTCAGCAGGGAAGATGGTGGATCTTCAAGCACTGCGGAATGACCAGAGGGCTGATGGTCCGACAAGCATCTTGGCTATCGGAACTGCTACCCCTCCCAACGCAATTGAATAGAGCTCCTACCCAGACTATTACTTCCGCATCACCAATAACGACCACATGACCGACCTCAAGGAGAAGTTCAGGAGAATATGTAAGCCCATAAACAACATTGATAGAGTTTATTTAGTGATTTAGATTGCTATGTTTTAATGATTATGGGATGTTCATGTTGCAGGCGCGAAGTCGACAATAAAGAATAGGTATATGTATCTCATAGAGGAGATACTCAAGGAAGATACCAATGTGTGCGCTTACATGGCGCCCTCATTGGATGCTCGATAGGACATGGCGGTGGTGGAGGTGCCGAGGCTGGGAAAAGAGGCGGCTGACAAGGCCATTAAGGAGTGGGGTCAACCCAAGTCTAAGATCACCCATCTAATTTTCTGCTCCTCTAGTGGAATCGACATGCCCGACGCACACTATCAACTCTGCAAGCTTCTCGGCCTCCCCTCCTCTGTGAAGAGAGTGATGGTGTATGAACAAAGCTGCTTCGCCGGAGGTACGGTTCTGAGAGTAGGCAAGGACCTCGTCGAGAACAACCGTGGAGCCCGAGTTCTTGTCGTCTGCAGCGAGATCATGACCATCACTTTTCGTGGCCCATCCGACACTCATTTCGCTAATCTGATCGGGCAGGCCCTTTTTGGGCGATGGCGCGGCAACAGATCCCATGTATCAAATAGAGAAGCCCTGTTACCAGCTCCTCTGGACTGCTCAGATAATTATCCCCGACAACGAAGGCGCTATCAAGGGTCACCTTAAGGAGGTCGGGCTCACCTTCCACCTTAGGCAGGACGTGCCGGGGCTGATCTCGAACAACATCGAAAAGGATCCAGCAGTTCAACATCTTAGACTGGAACGAACTCTTCTGGATTGCACACCTGGGTGGGTGGGCAATTCTCGATCAAGTGGAGGCCAAACTCCAATTGGATCCTGAAAGAATGAGGGCTACTAGACACGTATTGAGTGAGACCGACAACATGTTAAGTGCCTGCGTGCTCTTCATATTGGATGAAATGAGGAATCCGTCCGCAGAAAAGGGATGTGTGACCACGGGAGGAGGATTGGAGATGGGAGTGCTCTTTGGATTCAGCCCGAGAGACGTCTCAAGAGCATTCCTATCTTGTTATAAAGAAATCTTTTCGTCTTGTGAATTCCAACATTGTTTTCAGTTGTAATTTGACCACGATACTTGCGCTCTCAATCGCAGGTCATATCCTACTTTGTATTCAATCATATAACGAATAAAAGGGTACTAGAGGCACGGTAAGTTTTATTTTTCAGCAATAAATTATACATTATGTGACCTGAAAAGAGACTAAAATTATTTTTATTTTCACACTCAAGTTTCTTTTTTTTCGATTTAAGAGGTGAATCCCATAATAAATTAATTAATAAGAAAAATATTATATTTGAATGGGACTCATAGGGTCAAAATATAAATCTCCCAATGGCATGAAAAGATAAGACAAAAACAATCTATCACCAATTTTACAACTTCATTTTCAATTAGCCTAGAATGAGAAAATGAATTTTCAAAAAACCTTTAAAGGCAACTAATAGCAAGTAATCTTGGATAGAGCCTATAATCCAATTTGACCAAAAAGTCATATCAAATCAAGTAGCCCTCATAATTGTTTTTTAGTCAAAAACTATCAAAACTTCACCACAGACCCATCTGGAAGAATATTCAACCCAGTTAGAAGAAAGCAAAAACAAAGCTAAATATGATTTGACTTAGGATGGAGGAAAAAGTAATTGTCTCCACTTAACAATGGAATACGCAAACACATTGCATTTAGTATTCTTTAAACCACCATTGGAGTGAAAAGCAAGCTCCACAATACAACAAAGAATTCGGGCAGTGAAAATATTCAATATAACTCCAATCATCAAAATAGAGCACATGAACATGTAGCAAGGAAGAACTTGAGACCCAAGTTTATTGCTTACAAACATTGGACATATTAATTATATCTTTGAAACAAAATCCACACACATTTAGAAATTCAAATTACTAAACTACATTTTTGAGAGTTCTTATGATAGACTAAAAAATTTATTTCATAAATTATGATAATACTTGTCAACACAATCTAATTATTTCTCTTATATTAGATTTCTATTATTTAATATATTTTTATATCTATACTAATAACTAGTAATTACACTTTTGGTGTGCAATGGATATGCTAAAGAGGTCTAGAAAGTTAAATAGGGAAAATTTTGGTCCATTTTCTGCATATGTCTACACTACATAAGGTAATTTAATAGGCCCTTTAGCAAATGATGTTGTTTGTTCAACAAAGGAATCATATAAAAGTGATAGCTTCAAAGCAACTATGTGTCCACTTATAGGGATCCAAACATGATTGAAAGAATAATCAAGCTCCATATATATATATATATTGTACACATATGCAAATCAAGCTCCATTTATATATATACAAAGAGAGAGAGAGAGAGAGAGAGAGAGAGAGAGAGAGAGAGAGAGAGAGAGAGAGAGAGAGAGAGAGAGAGAGAGAGAGAGAGAGAGAGAGAGAGAGAGAGAGGTTGACATATAGATGGATATATGGAGAGAGGTATAGGCAGAGATAAAGAGAGATAGAGATAGGGAGATAGATAGATATAGAGGAAGTAGGAAAGGGAGAGATACGTTCCATTTGTTCATGGGATGGTTAGACACTTTAGGCTTTATGATGTCGTTATGGTAGGGTGGAGAGAAAGTTCTTCCCCATTGGAATAATCTCATTCAAATCTTCTTTCTTATATTCTTGATGGCTAATTGGTATATAATTTTTTAGATTTTCTTGTGTTGAAGGTTTTCCTTATACAACAAGAGATTAAGCTATAGATTATTTGATTTCTTATTGTCAATTTTTTTTTAAAATGGTGCAAGTGGTTTTTTTTGAAGGGGTTGAAAGTGTTTAGTGTGAATTTTTTTATCTCAAAAGAGAAAACTACTATTGAACTATGTATGGTTAGTCAAGTCATATTAATAAATCATATTAATGTGTTATGATGTTTTTGTAGGGGTGAACCCATACTAGTGGGTTACACTTTTGGGGATGAACAAAACTTATCATTTTTTTTTTTTTTTTTTACACTGCTTCAAATGAATGGGAACCTCTAAACAAAGATATTTTTGTGTTCATTCGAAGTACCCCCTTTGAATGAACCACCATATATTGATTGGTTTGTTCGAAGATCTCATTGGCCCAGTTTTCTATAAACAAAAAATAGGGTTTGAGCGAATACCCCCTTCAAATGAACCCTTTGATTTAGGTTTTGTTTTTCAAAAGGGTAAAAATGTGAAAAATGATAATTATATTGTCATTTTCAAAAGGAGAGGCTAACCCAACTACAAACCACCAAACCAAGCTCATCAACCATGACCAACCATCAACTCTCAATTCGCTCATTCACGTCTACACTAGGTTTCAATTCACATCTACAATAGGTTGGTTCATTTATTTCTATTACATTTTCCTACTTTGCTTTTAATGATTCCAATTTTGTCCATCTTAAATTTTGCCTACTTTACTTTGAATAACTCCGAGTAATAGCATTTTTTTTTCCTTGATAAGTAACTCCAATTTCATTCATCTTACATTTTGCCTTCTCTAGTTCATTCATGTTCACCAAAAAATAAACATTTTGTTCTGTACATGCAGAATAGAATATTAAAAAAATAAATTTGAAAAATATCTATTCGATTTGTATTGATGTAGTTCATCCAACAAAAATAATTTGAATCCAGACACAGAGAAAAAAAGTTATGATCATAAAAGTAAACATATGTCTAAATTTGTAATTGGTTTGAATTTAAAACTTAATTAAAAATAAAGTATTCAATAAAAATTTATGAAACCATATGCATTCTTTAGATGTCATAATTACAAATCTAAATTAAAAACACATTAGAATTTTATTTTTCATAGAAAAAATGTTACATCGTTTATAGTACACATCACTATTTAAAACTGGTTTTTATTGTTAAAAAATATTTATCGAAGGAGATGGAAAAATAAATGCGATTTGATTCCAAAAATTAAATTTTTTTTTTTAGAATCTATAGACAAAATGATACAAATCACTAGTTTGCATCATCTTCAAATTCCTCACAGTTTAATAGCTATAGGTGTCTAAAAGTGAAGATTTAGTTCAAAATATTCATTTCAATGTCAAGTTTGGCCAAAAAGTGTAACCTACTATTGTGAGATCACCAAAGTTCTAGTCTACAACTCAACCATTGATTTAAATTCTTTAAATCAACAACAATGATCAAATTTACTCTTTAGAAAATATACCCATTCCATTCTACTATAATCATCAATAAATTAAGTGTAATATATGGTTTTTTCAATCTAAAGAACATCTATAAGAATAAGGATATCAAAATGAATAAGATCCTACACACAAAAAGGTTTATGAGAACGTGAGTAAAACTCAATGTGGTTTTGTTTTCCATAAATGTAATGATTACATAAATCAAAATCAACATTACAATCAGTCAAAATTTCAACATTTTTAATTTAAAAAAAAAGGTTCTTAGACCCTTTTCTCTAATGTGGCCAAGTCTCCAGTGTCATAGCATAGTCTTCTCCATAGGTAACATTTATTCACAAGAAAGAGGGTTCTTTGGGTACCTAGAATCCATGATCATTTGATGAAGGTGAAACCCTCATGTCTTCCAATTAAGTAGACATTGGTTTTATTTTCATAGAAGTACCATTACACTCAATAGTGTATGCATCCAACTTATGCAATATGCCAAATCTGACACTTGTAGCAATCACCATAGGGCCTCTAGCCATTTTGTATCCTACATGAAAAAAGACCACCTAGACACTCACATCTATTAGTTTTCACATATATAACAAATTTTGTGCTGGTGTAGAAATGTGCAAAACACTAATAACATTTTTATTCTACCATTAGGAAATATTATTCTTACTTTATTGTGGCCAACAATTATTAAAGGAGAACCATCACCCAACTAAACCTTACCTCCATCAAATTCTTCATATTTTAAAAACCAAACTCTGTTAGAGGTCATATGAAAAGATGCACCTGATTCGATCAACCATATATCATTACTTGAATATGTGATCAAATCCTGCAATGAATGCATCTCCATCTACCTTCTCATACTCAGAATCATAATCAATTTTTTTCTTTTTCTTCTTCTTTTCTTCTTGACACACCTTACACAAGCGTCCAAGCTTATCATAGTTCTAGAAAATAACTTTGGAATTAGATTTATTATGCTTCTCGTTCTTCTTTTATTTTTCCTTAGGTCTTCCATGAATAATTAGGGCCTCCTTGGCATTAATGGACACCTTCCTCCTCATCTCTTTTGAAAGAAAATAACTCACAACATCTTTAATCTTCAAATTAGAAAAAGAATAAAGAGATATTTGACATTTCTCCTCCTCATCCATCTTGACATCAATAGATCTGCAAATTGAGTCACTATAATATTAAATTCCTTTAGGTGGTCTATAATTCGTCCATCATTTTTCATTCTCAAGGAGTACAATTTCTTCCTCAAGAAAATCTTGTTCACTAAAAGTTTGGCTTGATACATCTCACCAAGTTTCTTCTATAGCTTATTTATAAAGGACTCTTCATGTACATTTTAAATTAAAATAGATTCTTCTAAGAACAATATGATCAAACCCTTGGTTGAACATGGTCTATTACATCATATTGAGAAGCCAATTGTATAAGATCTATAGGCTAGTAAATATTCTCATCAATAGAATTCCATAGATCTCGATTTAGTAAAAGACTTCATCTCAAAATTATTTCCACATCTCAAAATTACAGTTTGATTTGGTAGAACTCTAGTAATATATTTTGATTTAGCTTCTACATCTCAAAATTATTTCCAAAAATAATTCTCCATTTCTATTCTCCCTATTGAACTTTTCATCTAAAAATTCTTGAAACAAGATCATAAACTATCTTTTGTATAAGCTCTCATTCAAATTTGGATGAGTTTAGGAAACCCAATAACCCACAATTGAAATGAAATGTGATTAGGCTTTGATACCACTTGAAAGGATGTTAAGGTAGTGGAAAAACTTCCTACACTAATCTTGAGAGGAGGATAATGCTATTTTTTTATATCTAAAGTTACTACAATTATAGAAAATAAATAGAAATGAACATAAATAATATGCATACTACAATGCAATAATTTACATGGGGAAAATGCTTTAAGAGAAAAAAATTGCATTCTAAAAGATGCCCAATATAATATTAAAAATCAACAATAGATTATAATATACCATCATAGCAAGCTTATCACATAATATCCACCACTAGATTTTGTGACCTAATGATAAACATTGAAGTTTTACAATAATAAATTATATAGAAAATGTAGCTTTCGGGGATATTGTCCTTGAAGCTCATTAAGGTGTGCTATCCCTAGACCGTAAAAGTGGGGCATTCCCCCCAATGCCTACTCCCACATGTTTATCAACAATAATTTTTTTTAGTACATGGTTGAGAAATTTTTTTCCCAATAGATTATCATCTGAATTTTCCAATGTTTGTTATCCACATGGGTACAAAATATATTGTTTTGGGAGTACACTTGCTTACCAATTTGGGAACAATTGAGATGACATTTCAAGAACTATTCTTGAGATTTTAATTAGAAGGAAGAAAAAATGAGCTAAGAGAGGTGCTTGAAAAGTCCCCCATAGATGGGAAGATCTCATCAAATACAATTTAAGTTTTCCTAAGAAAGGAACTGACAAATTTGTGGACCAATTATTTTCTTTAGAAATCTATCAATCAAGTTCTCCTATTAATCACAATTTACAAGAAATTATAGATTGCCACTCAACAGTTCTTGGAGTATTATTGTAGGACTTCTTCTTAAGGGAAATCATGATCATTCCATATAATTAGTGCTAGGAAGCTAGCTACCCAACATTAGACCTAAGAATTATCCATAGATACCAAAAATATTAAAAATCATTATTCAATAGATGATGGAAGTAGGAATTATCAGGCATAACTAGAGTGCTTAGTCCTCACCTATGGTGATGGTGCATGAGAAGGATAAAACTTGATGCATGTTTCCAAACTATAGATTTCTCAACATGCACACCATTAAAGATAAGTTTCCTATTCCAATCGTTGGTGATTTATTTGATGAATTGAATAAAGCTATATTTTATTACAAACCTAGATCTTAGATTGGGTTATTTTCAAATCCAAATTAAGAGAGAAAACATTCCCAAATGTAAACCATATTTTGGTTTGACTAATACACCATTTACATTTCAAAGTTTAATAAGCTCAATCTTTAAGACAATTTTGAGGAATTTGGTATAAGTAGCCTTCAATGGTATTTTGGTTTATAGAAGAAAATGAGAGGAATATTTACATCATGCGAATCTAGAACTTCAAGTTTCTCAGCTTCACCAAATCCATGCTAATCCTTCCAAGTGTGATTTTGGTCTCAAAGAGGAGTAGTAATTATGAAACATAGTTTTGTATGAAGGATTTAAGGTGGATCCTAAAAATATTAAGGCTATCTTGAAATGACCTATATTCTAAAAACCATTACAAAATTTAGGGGTTTCTTGGGATTGATTTGATACTATAGAATATGTGTGAGAAATTGTGGCTATATAGTATTTCACCCATCATAGCTATATTGAAGAAGGATTATTTTCAATGGAATGGGTTAGATAATGCAACATTGAGAGATTGAAGGAGGCTATGTGCACTACTTGAGTTCTTGTCACTTTAGACTTCGCCAAGAATGCTAGTTCATATAAGTTTTGTTGGAGTGGAGATGATTTCTGATATAAAGAGAGATTATACCTATGCAACAATTCAACTTTCAAAAATAAAATTCTCATATAACTTCACGAGTCTCTAGTAGGTGGTCATTTAGGATTTTTGAAGACATCTTATCAAATCAGGGAAGGCTTCTTTTCGAAATGTTTAAAAGGGGAAGTTAAGAAATTTGTGGTTGAATATTTGGTTTGTCAAATAAATAAAGGCAAGACAATTAAGACACTAGTTCACTTGTAGCCCTTAGCTATTCTTAGCAAATATTGGGAAGAAGTCTCCATGGACTATATTGTAGGTCTCCTAAGATCTAAAAGTAAGACAATCTTCATGGTAGTGGTGGATTGTATCACTAAATATGCACATTTCTTTTGATTATTACATTATTTTATAGTGAGGACACTAGAAAAATATGTTTTAGATAATATACAAAAGATACATTGTACACCTAGAAGGATATTGTTAGTGATTGTGATCCTATCTATACTAGTAACTTTTGAATAAATTTATTCCTAGTTTTGGGCACTCAATTGGCTCATAGTTATTATACCATCATCAACCTATTGGGTAGAATATGGATATTTATAATTGTTTGGAAGGGTATTATGTTGTTTCACTTGAAAAAAGTAGTCTAAATGTGTGGAATAGATACTAGCATAAATTAGGTAGTATAAAAATTCCTTCCATATCTCATTAAAAATTTCTCCTTTTGTGGCACTATATGGATATCATTGTCCTTCCATCACATCAATATTGAGGGTGTCATTAGGAATTTAGGCTATGAAAAATAGCAAGCTTTATCAGCAACACGTACTTTAAAAACTCAACGAGATTTTAGCCATGACACAACATTGAATGAAAATATAGATGGATCAACATCATAGTGAAAGAAATTTTGAAGCTAGGGACTAGGTGTTCTTGATATTGCATCCTTATAAGCATAAAACATTGAGGCAATATAAAAAGAATAATAAGTTGCCACCAAAATATTTCATGGCCTATAACAGATCACGAAAAAATATAGGTAGTGCCTCCTACATGTTTGCGTTGTTGGAATCAACAAACATTCAATTTTCATTTTCTTATATGAGGAAATTAATTAGGTGTAATATCCCTACACAAATAATATAACTTGAGCTCAACGGAAAGGGAAGAATCATACAGAAACTAAATTTTATTCTTCAAATACGTGTACAAAGAACTTGAGGACTAGAAAGATCACCAAGTATTCATCTATTAGAAGAATTTACTAGTTGAAGATGCCACATGGAAGGATGAAGAGTTCATTCCAAACAGTCCATACTTGTTTAATTGGGGACAATAATTCTCTAAAGAGGGGGACATGATATGCATTTAATCTTGGATAATACAGATGGTTATGAGTAGTCAAATTGTGGCTACCTTAACTCTTAATTAAGTTGTATATCATTCTTATATTTTTATTAGGTAATTTATGTTGTCCTACAACCTATATACTTTTATCTAATTTGTTTTGGGAAATATTTTAAAAATGAGTAGAACATTTATAGGAGATAGCGAGTCTCATCATCATTGGATTGTGAATTATGTTCACATTATAGATATTTGGAGATTTGGCCCTTCAAAGTAGCTTGTTATTCTCATCTATTATAAAGCACTTACATCATATTATCTTCCACTTTTTTGCAAATTATTTTAGAATAGATATATGTCTAACTTGAAACTTTGTGTTGGAACATTGCAAACGTAATACCTTGTGTCTATACATTTTATGTTTCTTGTGATTTCAAGCTTGTAGAAACAATCCTTGCATATTTTGGTATAATATATATGTAAACATAGAATTTGTGTTAGCCAATGGCTTCTAGACACATTTGCTAGTCTAAAACACCTTTCATGATCCTTGCCTCAAATAATGACTTAAACTTGGTGAATTCTTCCTAGTTGCTGCCTCGTTATTGGTATTGGATTTACATGAGAAAGCTTATACTTTATTGTAAATATGCACAATTATTCAACAAACATTGATTTTTCTCCATCAAAACTGAGATCGTAGACAACAACAACCAACTTTTAATATAGAATCTTTGGTTGGCTCTATAATGAAATCCCTCGATTCTCTTTACACAATAATATTCCTTACACTTCTAGTAGTGGCCTTCAATAATCTTTGATTAGCTTCTCCATAACATACCGCTATCTCTATCTTGAGAACATCTCTAACATTTTTGTCAATATTTTTTTTTGGACCTTTTGTAAGGATATGATCCCATTAACATCAATTCTTTCAATACAACAAGCTCTTCATACAAACCACTATCTCACATTCTTCCCGCTCTAATAGTCTGATGCCCATGATATTTTCTTTGCTCTATTGCCAAAATGAGGGACTAAATGACATAAAATAAAAACATAAAATATAGATCAAAATTGAATTGTTTGCTACGATCATATCCCATACTCATTCATACAACTAATTCATTAAAGAATGCCTCTATATGTAGGGGACATTCAAATAGAACTTAAAAAAGAAAATTGCAACATGCATTTATTTTATTGGAGTAATATTCTAAAAATAACAAGACGTAACTGAAACTAATTAAGATAATAATAACTCTTGAAATTAATATTGCAAGAATGAGAAAATATTAATTAAATCTAAAAATAGATCTTCAACACCCCGAGCTTTATTTTTTTCTTCTAATAATGCACTATGATTGATGAACCGGTTGTGTGAAAGGTGTTGAACTCCACTTTACAGTTGTTTCCTAATAGCTAGAATAACTATCCTAATGTCACCAGTATGAATAGAATAACTTCCACTAAAATGTGTAGCCAATCTACCTTTTTTGGCTTGAAAATGGCTATGTGAATTGATTACTATTCAATGCAGCGTGGATCTATAGATTATATTTTTAGTATTTAAACAAAAAATTGTGAATCTTTAGAACAATATTAAGATCAGAAAGAAGTGATCAGAGCGGAGTGAAATGGCGGCATTGGATGGCAGCAGGATCGACACTGGCGATAGGAGTAGGGTTACTGATGTGCACTATTCCATCGTGCAGTCTTCGAAGGTTGGATCTTGGAGTGATGAAGCAAACATTGATTTCCCCATTGAGACAGGTAGATTGCAGGCTATTCAAAAAATGACTGAGGCTGGGAAAGCAGATATGGTCCAGGGCAACAGATTTTGCAGACCGTGGTTAAACTTTGGAAACCCTTACTCAAATGGAAACCAGTGCCCTATTGACCCGCATAAGTGGAAGGAGAATAGTTTCATTTGGAATAACAAAGGCTAGTTTCGTAGGGCTAAGCATCTTGCATCTGAGGCTCCCCAAAATTGGTATCCACCGCCCGAACCTAGCATTTTCGATGTGGCACTCGAGAGAGGCAATCCTCACTCTGACTCTTTTTTGGTTCCCCTGATTGATCATGGTAATCCCCAAAAGCGGAATAGGCGCTTCAAGAAATACAACTCAAGGGTGGACCAAGCCAGGTTCTGGAGATCCAATTTCTGCCCTAACAATCAAAACCCTTGGTCGAGCCACGAAAGACGCCCTGACTTTCGAAGAGTAGCCTCCCTCCCTCAGCAACCTTGCTTTCATAAACCGGTAAGAAAAACCTCAAGACCCACCATCTTTTTGGATGAGAATAAAATTAATTCTGCTAGGTCAAATTTGCTTGAGTCTTGCCTTTTCATCAAGTGGGTTAGTGGAAAGCGGGTTAAGGATAACTTTGAATCCTGGTGTAGAGCGCAGTGGGGTAAGGATATTAACATTAATATCCTCCCAAATGATTTCTATATGATTGAATTTATGAGAAATAAGGATAAATGGCAAGCGCAAAACAAAGGTCCATACATCTTAGATGGCATTGAAGTTCACACCATTGATTGGTAGCCCAATTTCAACCCCCAAACGTATGTATTGCCGGACAACAAGGTATGGATAAGACTGTATAATTGTCCCTCAGATTATTGGCACATTGATGTCATCAAGGATATATGCAAAGACCTTGGCACCTTTGTATCGACAGATGATATCTTCGAGGATAAATTATGGGGAAGCTTCCTCAGAATTTGTATTAGCATGGATCAAATCACTAAGATTCCCGACAAAGTCAAAATTATTGGGGCAGGGAAGATCTGGATCCAAAAGATTGATAGAGAAGATCAATTGCATATTTGTCCTAAATGCTTTTCCTTAGATCATACCGGTATTAGTTGTGATGTTTTGGCTACGATTCAACAAATTTATTCCTGTATGCAATCTCCTATTGAGGTAAAGCTGCAACCGAAACCTTCTATTGCCTTTGACACCGGGGAAGCTATTTGCAACAACACTCTTGACAATGAGAATGTCCCACTAACGGAAGCAACCCCTTTGATCATAATTCCTCCCTCCTCTAGTTAATGCGAGAGTCAACAAGATCTTCTCACACTTTTGGAGAAGACCAAAACTCTACATGAAGATATTGAATCTAAGTTAGCGGATTCACTTCCACCCTCCCCCTGTGTGCCTAGGAATCAACTGGTAATTGAAGATGGCAATCTTCATTCTCCGGTTATGGAGACTGGCACGTTGAGGGAGATGGGAGGGTAGATCTACTCCTCGACAGGCATTGAGCTGGAAGATGGTGAAATTAAAACGTCCACCTCGGAGGGGGAGGAAGACTTTGAACCGGACTCAGATCTTATACTGGAGGGTACTCCAAAAGGTTTTGGTAAATTGGATTCAACTATTGACAAACCTAATTTTAAGACAAAAGGTGTGCGGGGGCGCAAGTCCAAAAAAGCTATGCTTGTAGTGGCTGGTGCTGCCTGTGGTCAAACCAAACTTAATTTAGGGAAGGGAAATACCCTTCCCCAGGAGCAATGAAACTCCTATCTTGGATTGTCAAGGGAATCAATGCCCCTGACAAATGGTGCTTGATTAAGCGCTAGATTGATGACACTAAAGGAGATATTTAGCTACTTCAGGAAACTAAATGGAGCATGGCTGAGACTGCTACTAAAATGAGAGTTTGGAAACAGTGGAATGGGCTTTTTAGGCAATCGGATGGAGCCTCTAGTGGCTTGGGTATCATTTGGAACCCCATGAATGTTAAGATCTCACTTGTAGGGGATGATAAGTATTGGCAATACTGCTTGGTTACCATTCTTGGACGGAATGAGAATTTCAATCTTTTCAATGTGTACGGACCATCTACTACTGGTGATAAATGGGCTCTCTAGGCTCTCTTATCCAACAAACTAAACAGTATTACCGACGGTAGTTGCATGGTAGCCGGGGACTTCAAGGCGATCCTTTTTGGCACTGAGAAAAGTGGGGGTATTCAGAGAACTGGTACGTCCCAGAAGGACTTTTTGGATTTTGTTGAGCAGAATCACCTTTTAGACATTGTTCCGAAAAATGGTATTTTCACATGGACGAACCGGAGAACAGGTTTAACTAATATTGCTGAATGGCTTGACCTGTTTCTTGTCTTTGGTGAGTGGTTAGGACAAAATTTAGCCTTAGAATCGTCGATTCTCCCGCTTATCGAATCATATCACTACCCGATCTGTCCGGAGGTTGCCTTGGGTCAAGTGGAGGGGGGCACCCCGTTCCAGTTTGAGAAAATGTGGTTCAGAATGCCTGAACTATATGACCTTATAGCCACTTGGTGGAATGAACTGGTTTTTGGGAATTATTCGAGACTTCTCATTCTCAATAAAAAGCTCAAGTATATTAAGGTCAAGATCAAAGAATGGAATAAGAGGCATTTCAAGAATATTCATATGGAGAAATTAAGAATTAAGGCTGAACTGGCAGACTTAACCAGCTCTGTAATCACTTCTGGAATGACTGAGGATCTATTTATCAAAGAAAATTCTCTCAAGTCTGACCTAAACGAAATCCTTGGTGTGAGGAAATTCATTGGCGTCAAAAATCAAGGGAGTTATGGCTTAAGGAAGGTGACAAAAACACCAAATTCTTCCACTGGTCGGTCATTGCCTATCGAAATAGAAACAAAATATCGGAGATTATGAGACCGGATAGAGTTACTGTTAGGAATTATGAGGACATTGCGTAGGAAGCTGTAAGATTCTTTGACTCTTTGTTGAACGGGGTCCATCAGATCGATCATGAAGCGAAGTCAATCCCATATGTTATATCTGGTGATCAAAATACAACTCTCTATACTCCTATTTCAATTGATGAGGTAAGGACTACCACCTTCCAGCTGAAACCGGATAAGACTCCTAGCCTGGATGGCTTCCCTGTCACTTTCTTCCATCATTTCTAGGATATCATTGCTCGAGATCTACACCTTGCAGTAGAAGAATCAAGAAAGAAGATGACTATGTTAGGGGCTTTCAATTACACCTTTTTGACTCTAATTCTGAAGAAGCAAAATCCACAACAAATGAGTGACTTTAGGCCCATTTCTCTATGCAACACTGTATATAAGATTGTAACAAAGATCATTGCTAATAGATTGAAGCCCCTCCTTAATCACATTATATTAGATGAACAAAGTGGTTTTGCCCCTGGAAGATCCATTGTGGAAGGCATTATCATTGCTCATGAAACGCTTCACACAGATCAAAAGACCAAGGACTCTTGTATGGTTTTAAAACTAGACATCCTGAAAGCTTATGATATGGTGGACAGGGTTTTCTTATTTGATGTTCTTAATAAATTTGGCTTTTGCAAGGAATGGCTCACTTGGGTCACAAGTTGTCTTTCTTCCCCTAAATTCTCTATTTTGGTTAATGGCTCATCCCATGGTTTTTTCTCTTCGACAAGAGGAATCAAACAAGGTGATCCATTATCACCATTTTTGTTTATCATAATGGCTGAAGCTCTAGGTCGATCTATTAGAGCTCTTCAACAAGATGACCATTGGGTTGGAGTTAATGTGGCAATAGGGGTTGAAAAAATGACTCATCTCCAGTTTGCTGATGACACCATTCTGTTTGGTTTGGCTTGTAG
This sequence comes from Cryptomeria japonica, assembly GCF_030272615.1. Classification (NCBI taxonomy): domain Eukaryota; kingdom Viridiplantae; phylum Streptophyta; class Pinopsida; order Cupressales; family Cupressaceae; genus Cryptomeria; species Cryptomeria japonica. Next base: position 290,584,584 of record NC_081405.1, read on the forward strand.
GTGGGAAGCTAGAACTATTAAATCATGCCTTGATGATTACTGTTTGGCTTCCGGGCAGAAAATCAACTAGCATAAATTTGAAGTGTTTTTTGTCAACACCCCGCTTAACCTACAAGCTGTATTATCAAGGATTCTTAATCTCAGAGTCACTAACTTCCCTGGGAAGTTTCTTGGTACTCCCCTCTTCATTGGTAGCAATAGATCTCACTACTGGAAGCATCTTATTGATAAGTGCAAATCCAAACTTGCATCTTGGAAAGGCAAGTGGCTATCCTCCGTTGGGAAGCTTACTATGATAAAATCGGTTCTTTCAGCGCTACCGGTTTTTTCCATGGCTTGCCTGAGATTATCGGTGGCAATTGAAGATGAATTGATTTCTCTAATGAGAAAATTCCTTTGGAATGGTTTGGATGACAAAGGTAAATTCCCTTTGATAGCTTGGAAAAAGATCTGCCAACCAAAAAAGGCAAGAGGTGCTGGCATTCGCCAAATCTTGATCATGAATTTAGCAATGGGTGCTAAGTTGGTTTGGGAGATCTGTAGCAGCGGGAAGCAAAAATGGGTAAGGCTCTTAAAGTACAAATATCTGGACTCCCTGGAGCCTAAAAGGATATTGACTATCAACAATCCTCCCAGAGGCTCAACTATCTAGAATTTTATTATGGACAATAGGGAAATCATCAATGATCAGGTTACTTGGGATGTCAGGAATGGCAGGGATGCCTCCTTTTGGTTTGATTCTTGGTCTGGTGAAGCCGCCCTATGCCACAACCCCTCTCTGCAACCTATTATGGTAGAAACCTATCGCCTTTGAGGGTACAATATCTGTGATTATGGTTATCCGATCCAAGAAAATGATATTGCCAAATGGAAATGGAACTCTTTGGATCAGCTGGACTTGGATCAACATCAGAAGGACCTGTTTACTGACTTTCTCAACAAAAGGTTTATTTTCCCTTCCCCTGATAGGGACATTATTAGGTGGCGTGACTCCTTCGATGGCAAATACAAAGTATGTTTTGGTTACAAATTGAAAGAAGAGGCTATTGACAAACAAGATTGACCTTTTAATCTTTTTTGGCATCAACATCTCCTTCCCAAAGCAGGCTCCTTTGCCTGGTTGGCTTGTCAGAGATTTATCTTGACTCAAGAAAGGCTCCAATCAATGGGTATCAATGGACCCAACATATGTCCTTTATGTTTGGAAAAGGAAGAGACTGTGGATCATCTTCTTCTCCACTGCAAATTCTCCAGTCACTACTGGTGGCATTTCATGAGAAATTGTGAATCTTTGGTCCCTTCCCAACATGGCTAGTCAACTGGTTTTTGTAATGGCCTAAACTGGCAAGTAAGGCTGTTTTTGCTGATTTGCTTTTTATCCTCCCATCTCTTCTGATCTAGGAAATCTGGAAAGAAAGGAACCACAGAATATTCTAGGGCAAATAAATGAGCCTATTGTCTCTTTGTGGGAAAATAGAGAACCACCTGATTGAACTCTTGAATGAGGTTGCCCAATCCAAATCATTAAAGAAAAATTTGTTCACGGACTAGGATTGTAAGATTAAGCTGGTTCTTCCAAACCTCCTCATCCTTCTGATCTTCGGACTGGGTACCCTGGTGGATTAGATCAATCCAAGAGTGGGGGTGAAATGGGATGCGCCAGAGGTTGGGTGGTGCAAGGTAAACTTTGATGGTGCATTTGCAAGAAATCCGGGTCAAAGTGGAGTTGGTTGTATTATGAGGGAATCTGATGGTCTCTGTTTAAAACAAATCTCTGAAAAATATTGGTGTGGCCACTAATAATGAAATAGAATTCAGAGCGGCTTTCATAGGTCTTCAGTTAGGGAAGGAGGTAGGGGTGCAGAGAATTCATTTGGAGGGAGACTCATTAAATGTTATTAATGCGATCTGTTGTAATAACATCCCTAGTTGGCGTCTTAACCAGTGGCTTCAACAGATCTTGGCATTGCTAGCTACCCTTGAGGAATTTCAGGTTAGCCACATTTATAGGGAAGGTAATGGTGAACCTGATAGGCTTTCTAAATTGGCTATAGCCATAGGTGAGCCCACCTGATTTTTCACCGATGATATTTTTTGGGGCTGGTTGGTGATGTGGCATTGGTTCCACCGGTTGACACGCTATCCTCGCTCTTTGTTTAGGGGGTCGCTCTCCGGTTGGGTCTATTGATGGTTGTGCGCTCTCCAGTTCATTCCGCAATTGCCAGCTGTGGAGCAATTTGCTGCTTTGCTCCCCGGTAGCCGCTTTACCCCCAGTCATGGTTTCTGGTGGAGAGATCGACCGTTTGCCCTATTTACCTGTTATGGTCTCTTCTCACTAACGTGATGTGACGCTTGGCAGCATCATTGATTAGTGCCAGTTTTTGCCTCGGGGAAATTAAATATAAGTGTACTTTAAAATCTAGTCATGACTAGATTCTCTCATGATTTGTTTTCAATCACTTGAAGCTTAAAGCCGGTTGACACCAAGTTGAGGAGCTTTGGCGCAAATGGTTTGTGGATACTGGTAGCTCACGCGTGTGGATATTTATTGGGTATGAATTGCTTGCAGGGTGTCGTATTCTCTTGTTTGATGCCGCGCTATTTAACAATGGTATACCCTTCTTTCCATCAAATAATTGCTTTTCTTTTTGGCGATTCGCTATGGAGACCCCAATCCTCCTTGAAGCTACTTGTCGCCAGATGACTTTCTTGGGCGAAATCACGAACTGACGTCTGCAAGAGGTCCTCTTCTCTCGGCATCCTCTCATTCTCCACAGCGTTAAGAGGATTCTAGGAAAGGAATTCCTCATGGTGTATCACAGGTACAGAGCCAACGCCGATATCCCAGCCTTTTTTCTTGCAATGATAATTTACATGGGTACTAGTAAGCAGAAAGAAAAACTGTTAACGCAAATGATGTTTAAGCATCGCCTATTGGGGGAAATAGATGTTATATTGGACAATATTGATGCCAATCTTAGAATTCCGCTACCCCAAAACTATTATATGTTGCTAGGCAACGAAGTAGAGGTTAAGAAGCTTGTGATTGTTAATTATCTGGATTTCGAGTCTCTCCAAGCAACTCGGTTTGGCATCTCTAGGAACATTGATTTCCTGTTTAAAGCAGCTGGCATACATAGTAGTTTCACTTCGGATTGGCGGGCAAATTTTTTTTGTGATGAAGATATTGTAGGTATCAATGACTTTGGGATTTTGGAGAACGGAGATCTGGCGGATGGAAATGACTGGGGTTTTGGGTTGGGTGAAGAGTGGATCCCAAATGACTACCGACTCCCAAAGGAGAAGGCAAAATCGGCTGCTCATGCGAATTGTGGCACAGAATGTCCCATTGTTTTGGATGCGGCTAATGCGCTAGCGGATGATGCTTTTGAAGACTCTCTTTGACTTCGGTTGTCACTAGGCACTCCGGTCTCTCTTCTTTTTTGAGCTTGTATGTTTTTGTCTGAAAACCTCTGTTTCTGTAAGAGGTTGGTTTATGTCTGTACTCTTCCAGCCCTCAGGGCTCGTCTTTCTTGTCTTAGACTTGAGCTATGGTAGGGTTTTCTTCTCGATTCTTTCCCCCTACCGCTCTTTTTGAATCGGGCCTTGTATCCTCCTTTTTGTTTAATACAAGGGTGCTGTCCCTATGTAGCTATTTACTTATTAAAAATAAATAAAAAAATTTGTGAATCTTCTAGATTCATTCTATTCCCATCTTCACCTTTAATTGAGGTTTTTTATTTCAAGAAAGAATGAATATAATATTTATTGATGATGTTTTTTATTGAGAAACATAATTTAAAAGGAGGTTTTTACATACATAGATTCTTGACATGTCCCTTATAAAATTGTATAACACATCTTGATATAATGAAGTTTGAGATGTCAAAGAGGCTGAGAAATTAGACCAACCAGAGTTGGACATATGTCCTCTTTGTGAGTTCAAAAATACTAATGATTAAAGTGCCTAAAGTTTGTTCCTTCAATCTAGCTAAATTATATAAATGTCAAAATAAATCAAAGACAATGTCAAGTGTCTACACCAAACTGTAATCAAGTATTTTGTGAATGAACATCTCTAGATGATTATGAACATGTAATAGTTGTTTGTTTTTGATAGAAGCATGTGTCTAATAAGAAGAAAATGTGAAGTAGCTATATATTTTCAAGGAAACTATGTCGGTATCTCAAAAAGTGTCCTCATTAGCTATGAAATTAAAGTGCTTTTTGTACATAAGAACAAATGCCTTTGAGGTATGTGATACAGATAGGTGTGTACTTCGTATCATTTTCAAATTTTTTTTTAAGACATTTCTAAAACCCATCCTCATGAACAACAACGATAAGGGTTAATAGTTCACGTGTCCTCCTAGCAAGGTTTTAACATAAGTTTAGTATCTCACAGGTTATTTAGCCCACTATCTCCTCTTCTAGCACGGCTACCTTTGTCTACACTCATTTTTGGATACCTTCAAACCTCTGTTTAGAGAGATCATGTGCTAACTTTGATAGTGAAACTGAGAACATCTAACAATGACTCAATGGAAAACACCATATGAAGGATCACATGCCTCCAACGTAATGTCTATTAGGGTACTATGCATTTCGGCAACATTTCATCTTCAATTTCAAATAATTTTTTTTGTAGACTATTGATATGAGAAATCAATACATTGTAGCACTTTCCCTACGAAAAACAACATTCTGCGAGGTCTGGCATGCATCTATTGAAAAGGAATTTCAATTCCTCTTATAGAGACTAGACCTTTGGCGTAATTATAATCATTTATCATCTCATTTAAGACAATTAATCCGTAGATTGTTGTAAAGAACAAACTTAAATGTAAAAATAAAAAAAGTTCAATCTATTTTTGGATGGCATGTATAATTAATTGTACGTATCTTTATGGCATACAAAGTACGACGCAACTAACAATGGATAACGCAGTCTCGTGGTCACATTAAAGCTGAACAAATGTCAGAAACACATGGAATAGGATTTTGATTAAGCAACGATCGAGTCGTCGTTATCTAGAGGACAAGAAAGTTTGTTTAATATAGGTTAGGAACGCTCTTGAGAACCACGGTTTCCACAGTGAGTCCAGGGCCGAATCCAAAGAGCACTCCCATCTCCAGTCCTTCTCCCGTGGTCCCACATCCCTTTTCTACTGACCACTTCCTCACTTCGTCCAGTATGAAGAGCACACACGCGCTCGACAAGTTCCCGTACTCACTCAATATGTGTCTAGTTGCCCTCATCTTTTTCGGATCCAATTGGAGTTTGGTCTCCACCTTATCCAGAATTGCGGGGCCTCCCGGGTGTGCGATCAAAAAGAGTTCGTTCCAGTCCGAGATGTTGAATTGCCTGAAGGCCTCCACCAGAGCCTTTTCAGTGTTGTTCGAGATATGCCCAGCCACGTCCTCTCTAAGGTGGACGGTGAGTCCAACCTCTCTGAGGTGAGCCTCTATCGCACCCTCGCTGTCGGGGAGAAGCTTCTGAGCAGTCCAGAGGAGTTGGAAACATGGCTTCTCTATTTCAGGATTGGGATCTGCTCCCACAATCACTGCTGCCGCCCCGTCGCCGAAGAGGGCCTGCGCGACTAGATTGTCGAGGTGAGTGTCGGAAGGGCCGCGGAAAGTAAAGGTCGTGATCTCACTGCAGACAATCAGAACTCTGACTCCACGGTTGTTTTCGGCAAGGTCCTTGGCTACTCTGAGAACCGTAGCGCCCGCGAAGCAGCCTTGTTGATACAGCATCACTCTCTTCACAGAGGAGGGGAGACCGAGGAGCTTGCAGAGTTGATAGTCTGCACCGGGCATGTCAATTCCGTTAGTGCAGCAGAAAATGAAATGGGTAATCTTATACATGGGCTGCCCCCACTCCTTAATGGCCTTGGCAGCCGCTTCTTTTCCCAGCCGCGGCACCTCCACCACCGTCATGTCCTGCCGAGCATCCAACGAGGGGGCCATGTAAGCGCACATGTTGGGGTTCTCCCTGAGCATCTCTTCCGTCAGATACATATGCCTCTTTCTTATCATCGACTTCGCGCCTGCAACATAAACGTTCCATAATCAGTAAAACGTAGCAATCTAAATCGACAAATAAACTATATAAATGTGGTATATGGGCCTACATATTCTCTTGAACTTTTCCTTGAGCCGGGTCATGTGGTCGCTGTTAGTGATGCGGAAATAATAGTCGGGGTAAGAGCTCTGCTCAATTATGTTGAGAGGAGTAGCCGCCGATGGCCAAGATGGTTGCTGGACCATCAGCCCTCTGGATTTCCGCAATCCTTCCAGATCCACCATCTTCCCTGCTGACATTCTGATTAATCTGACAAGTTCGTTGGGAAATACAGCAGGCAGCAGGAGAGAGCAATACAAATTGATTCTAGAGATGTGAGGGGAGCGATGTATTTAAAAATAGTAGTTATACGGAAGAAGATGAATTGTGAGGGGAGCGATGAATTTAAAAGGAGTAGTTATAGGGAAGAAGATGAATTTAAAAGGAGTAGTTATAGGGAAGAAGATGAATTGGACCTAGGATACATTTCACGTGGTTTGAAACTCAATTTATGATTTAGTTTCTTACAGTTTAGAATTGTACGTAGGATTTTTAACTCTTTATATTTTGTGGTTTGAAACTCAATTTATGATTTAGTTTCTTACAGTTTAGAATTGTACGTAGGATTTTTAACTCTTTATATTTTGTGGTTGGATTTGTATCTAGGATTTTTACTTTCTTATATTTCATGTGATTTGGAATTGTGTCTAATACTTTTAGTTCCTTATATTTCATGTGGTTGGAATTGTATCTACGATTTTTAGTTCTCTACACTTTATGTGGTTCGAAATTGTATCTAATATTTTCAGTTCTCTACACTTCACGTGGTTTAGAATTGTACTTAGAATATTCAGTTCCCTACACTTCATGTGGTTTGAAATTGTCCATCTTCATGACACGAGAAAAGACGAATTGAAAATGTCGTGGAAAGGGAGGAGGACTAATAGATGTGCTTGATTAAAGCAAATCATGGCAAATGATCAAATCTCAAGCATATGAGGGTATTTTTGTTTCTTTCACTTAGGATGTCACAACCTCCTCTTTCATACTCTTTTATGATACGATGTACATTATCATTATTATATGATAGATAAACAAGCTAAAACTAATCAAGAGATGAACTATAAAATAAATCGAGCTATATTTAATGACACATGTCAATAGCATGAAGTTATCAACTAAATTCTAAACTCTAACACGTTTAATTCTTAGTCATTAAATGCCCCATGATTATCTAGTTCCAAATTTAATCAATTTAAAAAAAATTAAGGAAAATAAATTTCAATCAATCCACTCATCTTCATGTCGTGACACCTCATGGGTTGAAATGACTTAGAGATAGAGGACATGGAGTGTATAATTGAAATTTTTCTTAAACATTTTAAATTGGACATTTATAACTATTGCATCTCATGAGATAATAAGTCGAGTCAGATTTATGTCACGCAACTCAAACATTGTCAATATTGCCATGTTTTGCATGCACATATATAAAATAAATACAACCACCACATCATGGAGATATTGCTCCAATTTAGAAGCACATAAGTAGAGTGAATAGAGAATTATTGGACGCATAGAAGAGGGAAGAAGAAATATATCTTTTATTCGACAAGGAGTATTCCATATGTGGTAGGAAAAAAAATGCATATACAGTGAGCTAGCAACTCATTTGTAAGTCATGTCATTTGATTGGAGCAAATTAAGGAGTTAAAATGAAATGCCAACAAGTATTGAGCCACGTTACCAATAAGGTGAACTACCTCTTACAATGAGACTACATATAAGCCATCATTTGGGCGTAAATTAAGTCAAAACACCGATACAAATAGGGAGTCTTCATAGATTATGGCCATTTGATTCTTCATTCCATATTGGGTTTTTTCTTTTGTCTTTTTAATAATTGTCTAAATTCCTTGATGCCAATAGCATGAGGAAATAAATAAAAAGTTAGAGATAATCTACCAATGAGGCTATAGCTTGTTTACCATTGCCAAGGGAGGAAAGCCTCTACGCAAGGAAGCAAAATGAAGCATCTTGGTTTCTGGTGCAAAGTACATGAGTGAGGATGTGGGAGCTAATCTTCCCGTCCATTCAAATCTATCTTTGTAAACTATTTGGCTCCACTCAAACAATCCATTATATCATCCATCCTAGGTAAAGGAAATTGGTATTTCACTGTGATCTTGTTTATTACTCTGTAATCGGTACACATCCTCCATTCTCCATTATTCTTAGGTGCTAACACTACTGGTAATACACAAGGACTCAGACTTTCTCTGATCAAACCTTTCTTCAGCAACTCCTGAACTTGTCTATTCAACTCTTCATTCTCTACCAGTGTCATCTGGTGTGCAAATTTGTTAGGCAAACTAGCTCTGGGAATCAGGTCCATACAATGAATGATACTTCTTATTGGTGGTAATCCACCAGGCACATTCTCTGAAATGAGGTCTTCATATTCTGTCAGTAACTTCTCTATCTCTTCCGATTCTTCTTCTTCAGGTTCCAAGTTCTTAGTCTTCTTAGGATCTAAGGCAAAACATACATTCTCATGTCTCATTCCATCCACCAAATAGGTCCTAGCATTCGTACAAACTTTACTCTTCAAAGGCTCCTCCAAGGGTAACAAGATTTGCTTCATCCCATTTGCCACAATAGTGTATATGTTCTTCATCCCATCATGTATTGCCTGTCTATCAAACTACCAAGGTCTACCCAACAAAAGGTGAAAAATATCCATCGACATAATATCACACAGGACTTCATCATGATAATTCCCAATTTTAAATTTTACCAAATATTGCTCACTTACTAACAACTTAAGTTCATCCCGATTCCATGCTATTTGATAAGGCTTATGTTTTTTCAATCTTTCCAAATTCAACTTAGTCATCATCTCTTCTGAAACAAGGTTATCTGAATTACCACTATCAATAACAACTTTACAACACTTACCGGATACCTTACATCTGGTCTTGAACAAATTCCTCCTCTGCAAGGGCTCCTCATCTTCTCCGGTATGACACAAAACTCTTTGCATCATAAACGTTTCTACATCTTCTGATTTGTTAGCTGATCCGGTGGGGCTTTCTTCCACCAATACTGTTCTCCCAGTATTCTCAGTCTTCTTACACTCGAAAGCATAGTGTCCTTCTCCTCCACACTTAAAGCAAGTACCTCTAAACACTCTCTTGTCTTGTCTTCAGTCATCTTTTCCAAAATTCTCATTTTGATACCATTAGATTCTCTTCTCTGATAGAAATTTCTATCATCCTTCTGGTATGAACTACCCTCCTTACTTACTTCCTTGTCCTTGTTCTAATCCGTACAGGTACCTCTTCCTCCAGTATATCCTCTTCCTCCTTGAAATCTTCCTCTGGTAAATCTTCCACCTCTACCTCTCCGTCTCTACTCATGTCTTTTGTTTAACTTCTCTTCCACTTTCAGGGCATACATGTAAGCTTCTTCAACACTTTGCAACTTGATTAAACTGAGTTCGTCTTGTATAAACATCCGCAATCCATTCAAATATCTGGCAACTTGTTCAACTTTGTCATCAACATGTCCTGATCTGATATTCAACTTGTAGAATGCTTCGATATACTCCTTCACACTAGACTCCTTCTGCTTCAAATTTTGCAACTTCCAGAATAAATTCACTTGATAATCAATTGGCATAAACTTTGATTTTAACTTCGCAACCATCCGATCCCATGTTTTGATCTTCTCTTTACCTCTTCTCTATCTATCAATCTGCAAATGTTCCCACCAAAGAGATGCATGACCTTTCAACGGGGTAAAAGCATACTTCACCTTCCTTTCCTCTGCGGTGTTCTCAAAATCAAAATATTTCTCCATCTCTGAGATCCAATCCATCAATTCAACTGAATCCAACTTCCCAACATATTTTGGTGGGGTAAAATGTCGTTTAGTATTCGCCCTACTTAAAACCCTAAAAAATATCTCTTCATCCGGATCAATCGCCGGTGGGTTTACTTGTTCTTCCGGGGCTTCTTCTCCTTCATCTTCACTCACATCTTCAATATGTCGGCCTCTTCTTTGGGCTGTCTCAACGGCTTCCAACTGGGCTGCAATTCCACACAACATTTATGTAGGATTTTGCCAAGATCAAGGGCACAATGAAAAGCATAAAAAGAGAGACAATAGAATGACAAGAACAAAACTGTATTCTCATCAATATGCAAATGATCAACTGGATTCCAATACAATGAATATAGGCCTTCTTATATAGGCAAGGCCATATGGATGTATGAGCACACAATTATGACACGTGGCTCAATGAGAAACAAGGGTAGGTAAGAAATACTAGGGGTAGGTAGGAGAAATAATATAATATTCCACAAGAGGTGGATGACCCACCGAATGTGGAGTGTAACAACAAAACAAGACCACAAAAGGTGGAATTTCTCCTACAAGCTCTATCCCTATGTGCACACTTCCCTAAGTGTCTCAAATCCAAACTACGAAGAAATGCATTATCCTAAGTTAACTTAAGTAAAGTGTAATAATATCCATAATGAATATTTATTTACACCAACAACCCCCCTTAAGTGCAACTTAGGGGAATGAAGACTCAAGTCAACAATGCAAGATGGGTCTCGGCTACTAGGCCATGATAGGTACCCATGTACAATATGCAAATGCAAGCAAAACTATGCAAAGCAATCTCTCACAAATGGAGAAAGGGAGAAAACCTAGTGGGAAAAAACTCCTCCCCAAAAGAGAGATGAATGTACAAAAGACTCTCAAAGAAGAAGGACAAAACCTCAAAGAGGAAAAAGTCCCCCCCCCATAAGAGAGGAAGGAGAAGTCAGCTAACCCCCCCCTAATGACACATCCCGCACCCCCAAGAGAGCTCGCAACTGCTGGAACTTACTCTCGGTGAAAGGTTTGGTGAATATGTCAGCAACCTGCTCCGCTGTAGGACAATACTACAAATCAATGACCTACTCCTGAATCAGCTCTCGGATATAGTGCATATGAATCTCGATGTGTTTGGTCCGCTGGTGTTGGACCGGGTTCTTCGAGATTGCAATAGCACTCTGATTGTCACAATGTAGAACTGTCGGCCGTGGAGTGGTGAATCCAAACTCTATGAGAATCTGCTAGAGCCAAATGGTCTCAGTCGCTATGTTAATAGCGCCTCGATACTCAGCCTTAGTCGAAGAGAGAGCAATAGCATGTTGCTTCTTGCTCTACCAACAAATGGGGCCTAAACCAAGGTGAAAACTGTAACCGGAAGTAGACTTACGATCATAAAGATCGCCAGCCCAATCAGAGTCTGTGTAACCAACCAAGCGAAGTCCTGTGTCTGCTGCATAGTGAATCCCATAGTGATGTGTACCCTGGATGTAATGAAGGATGCGTTTGGCGGCTTTCCAATGAAGCTCATGTGGTTCCTGCATGAAGCGGGAAACCATGCCAACTACAAATGAAATATTAGGGCATGTATGGGTCAAGTAGATGAGACTACCCACAAGCTGACGATACAAAGTGGCATCCATTGGTGGAGAAGAACACTGAGCCTCAAGCTTGACTCCTAAAAGAAAGGGAGTCGAGGCAGGCTTACAATCAACCATATGAAAGCGTGCAAGTAGATCAAGAGCATACTTGGGCTGTGATAGTGCAATCCCGGAAGGTGACTGTGTAATCTCGATCCTGAGAAAGTAGTGCAAAAGACCCAAGTCAGTCATAGAAAATCTGTCATGCAAAGCAGATTTGACCCTACTAATGATGGATGCGGTACTCCCTGTAATGATCAAATCATCAACATAGAGCACAAGTATCAAGTGAGAGTCATCCTATCGCAAAATGTAGACATTCGGATCAGAATGACACTTGGTGAACCCTGCTGAGAGAAGAATGGAATCCATCTTGGCATACCAAGCCCTGGGGGCCTGCTTAAGGCCATAGAGAGATTTCCTTAGTCTGCAAACCAAGGAAGTATCCTGGATGAAACCTTGTGGCTGCTCCATATAAATCTCCTCATCAAGATCACCATGAAGAAAAGCACTCTTCACATCCATTTGATGTACAACCCAACCATGAGCTGCAACAATAGCAAGTGTCAAGCGAATGGAGTTCATCTTGGCTATGGGCGCAAAGGTCTCAGTATAGTCAACACCGGCAACCTGAGAGAAACCTTTCGTAACAAGCCGAGCCTTATACTTATCCACACTACCATCTGCTGCAAACTTGGTCGATAGATCCACTTACATCGAACCATCTTTCTCCCCTTAGGGAGATGGACTAAATCCCATGTGTTGTTCCTCATCAAGGAACTATACTCTTCCTCCATAGCTTGGTCCCACTCAGGAACCCCTGATGCTTCCTGAAATGTCTATGGATCGGAAGCGGTAGCAATGAATGCATGTGGTAGATCCTGATGTTGTGATTGAGTTCTCCGTGTATCTGAAGGATCCCCAATAAGAGAACCTACTGACTCAAGTGTCTGTCGAGCCCAACGAGGTCTAGGTGGAGGTGAAGAACGAGGCTCCTCAACTACAAGTGGACCCTGCAGAGGTGTAACCCTGTGAGTTAGAGTTGAAGGAGTCTCATCATCTGAATCACTAGCATCACTATCCACATTGGAGGAAGGTGGAGGAGGTAGAGAGGCTAAGCTAGGAGAGTTTTCCTCAAAGTGAACACTCCTCTCAATGAACACCTCATGTGTCTCAGGATCCATCAATCTATATGCCTTAACACCCTCAGGATATCCAACAAATATGCAAGGCCGACTTTGAGGTTCCAATGCCTTGCATTTTTGCGGAGGTATGCGAGCCCATGCTGGACACCCAAAGACTCTGAAATGTCTCACAATCAGTTTTCTACCAGCCCAAGCCTCAAAAGGAGTAATACCTTGCAAGGCTTTGTGAGGAACCTGATTCTGGATGTGTGTGGCACAACTGGTAGCCTCTGCCCAAAGGGCGGGATCGAGAGAATGTGCATGTATCATATAGCTAGCCATTTCTTTGAGAGTTCTATTCTTGCGTTCTGCAACTCTATTCTACTGTGGAGTGTATGCAATAGAATGCTGAAGATCGATTCCCTCAAGTGTACAAAAATCCTCAAGCCTCTTGTTCACATATTCCCTTCCATTATTTGTACGAAGAATCTTGACCACTTTCCCGGATTGCTTCTCCACACGAGTCTTGAAGTCCCGAAATCTGTCAAATACTTCACTCTTATGAATGAGAAAGTAGACCTAAGTGAAACGGGAGTAGTCATCAATGAAGGTGAGGACATAGCGGGCCTTGCTAAATGAAGGTACTGGAAATGGACCTGCTACATCACTGTGAACAAGTTGAAGAACTTCCAAAGCTCTCCAAGCTTTCCCTTTATCAAACTTCTCCTCGAGATGCTTGCCCATGGAACAACCTAAACGTACACCCTCTGAAAAATTGATTCGAGGTAGACCTGTGACCATGTCTTTAGTGCTGAGCTGCTGAAGATAGCGGTAGTTGAGGTGACCAAACCGCTCATGCCATAGCTTACTTTCAGAATTTGAATGAGTAAGCAAGGCTCTAGAAGGTGAACTTGGCACAAAGTGGGAGAATGAATAAAGCCTTGAGGTGTCATTGACTTGTCCAACTGCTACCAAGGCATCATCATCGAGTTCCTTTGCCACAACTGAATCTGGTGTAAACTCAACCTTTTTCCCATTCCCATAGTGAGTGATTTGGTAGATAGAGAGAAGGTTGGTAGACAAGTTAGGAACATAGAGAACATTCTCAAATGTTCCATCATCCATGTCAACTAAACCTTTCTCTTCAACCTCTACTTGTGTATCATCACCTATGTAAATGTGAGGTACCTTAGATGGCTCCAATGAAGAAAACTGCTCCTTTGTAGAACCCATGTGATATGAGGCACCTGAGTCAAGTATCCACTGTGGTGAAGAACCTGTAGTAGCCACAAATGCTTGCCCTTTTCCCTTAGACTGTGAGGAAGAGGAATGAGTTGAATCCTTCTTTGTGTAGGCGGATGGCAAGTTGATGTTGTTTTTCTTGAGAAGATTTGTCAACTCATCAACTTGCTTAGTGTGGCATCGATGCTCATCATGACCATACTTCTTGCAATATGCACAAGTTGGTTTATCCTTCTTAGGTGGTGTCCCCTTCTTGGAAGAGGATGAAAAATTGCCTTGAGATGGAGAGGATGATTGTCCTTTTTCCTCTTGTGGCTTAGACTTAGAGTGCTTCTTCTTTTTGTTGGAATCTTTGCCTTGACTTCCTTGATTCCCTTGATTAGCCACCAAAGCCTTGGACTTTGAAGACTTGAGAAGTCCCATGTTCAACAACTTAGATTGTTCCAATATCAACATTTCTGTAAATGAAGGCATAACATAGGAACTCCCCACTGTTAAACGATGAGTTTGGAAGCTAGACACAAATGCTGCATATTCTGGTGCAAGCTTGTCCAACAAGTTGAATATCAACTGAGCATCCTTTTTGTCAATTCCACAATCCTTAAGCTTTGCTCTTAGCTCATTTGCTTTGGTGACATAATCTTGGATTGTATCAAAACTCTTGGGATCCAAGTTGGTGAGCTCATTGTCAATCTTGTAACCTCTGATTTCATCAACTTGACCATACAATTTCTGAAACATATCCCAGGCATCTTTGATTGTAGTACACTTTTCAATATGAAAGATGAGGTCATCTGATACATACTTGTGCAAAGTTCCAAGAGCCATGCAATTCTTAGTGAGCCATTCTAATTGAGCATTAGGATCAGCCTTAGGATCAAGTGGTGCTGCTATTGTTCCATCTATGTAATGCGTGAGAACCTTTTCTATTAATTTGCTCCATACTTTAATTTTCCATGATGCATAATTATGTGGAGTTAAAGGTAGAAATTTATGTGTACTCATTGCAACAAAAATGAAAGAGCACAAAGAGAGTGTGTGGGAGAAAAAGCGAGACTAGGTTATCATGCCCTAATCCTACCTTTTGACACACATTACGGAATACGAAAGAGCCTAGAGGTATCACACAATTGGCTAATTCTTTTTGTGAAAGAGAGAGCCACGGGCTACCTATTAGGATTTCTATTCCTTCGTTGTATTTGAAAGGTAAGATTATGCAAGTTCAATTCCTAACCCTAAAATGCAAGTATGAGCTAACAACAAGATTGCAGAATCGAACTTAAACAATGGAAAGTTGTAAACACGAGGATAAAACAAGAATGCAGATGCGTACCCGGAGTCAAGATTTGACTGAAAATGTTCGGGACAGGGGCGCGGGCGCCACTGTCCTGATTCTGTCCTGGAACTGCACCTGAAACTACTGTTTTGCACTCTGGGAAACTGTCTGAAATGCTGTCTGTCAAGAGGACCAGGGCGCCCAGCACCTCTGTCCCAGGGACTAGGGTACCCAGCGCCCCTGTCCTGGCAGGACCAAGGCGCCCCACGCCCCTGTCCTGGTATTCTGCTCTGCAATTTGATGTGGGGTGCTGTCTTGACCTGCTTTTTCTGGATCTGCAACCTGCGGCGTCGTCCGAGTCTCGAAACCTGCACTTGTATCTGAAAAAGGTGTTTGGGCGGCTATATAGGGTTTTGCCTTAGTCAAACCCCCGCTTCGGTGATTTCCACCTCCACGAATAGCCAAGTTGTATTGTAAAAGTAATGTGTGTGCAGACCTTGTGTGTGTGCAAGATCTAAAATGCAAGTAAGCAAACTAGAGCAACCTAGAAAGTAAACCCTAATTTCTTGTAAATGATAATGTAAATGCTCTAAATCAAGATGCAAAGTGATCTAAAGCATGAATAAATGATATATTGAAGCTTATGCAAAGACATGAAAACAATATGAAATCATACCCAACCCCCAAGGGAGAGGTACAAGCCAATCTTCAGTCGGTAATCTCCTATTGTTCTTCAATGTCTTCCAAGCCCTAAATGAATGAATGGATTTGATAAATGCTTGATAGAGGGATGTTGAAAGTTGTTGAAGTCTTCAAAGATCTGCTCTTTCGTTGCACATGAGGTTCCTGAAAACAAAATTCCCATCCCTTCAAATGAAGAAAGAGAGCTCTTATGTATGAAACCCTAGGTCGCAATTTCATCTTTTGGCCGACCTAGAGATTGAAGCTCCCGCCAATTTCTTGGGGTTAAGCTTTATTTTATGATTGGATCGTGCTCCTAAAATTTTGGGAAAAATGTCCGGGACCGTGTGCACTCCGGGCGCCATGGTCTTGGCAACTTTTCACCAAATTTTCAGGGCCGTCAGATATGATGATTTTAGAGAGAATCCCGAAGTTACAGGTGATTTCGAGATGTTTTGACCCCCGAAATCAAGCCCCCAAGTTCAAAATAGGACTTAATTAGGGTTTTTGATTAGATGATGTATTGGAGGAATAACATGAAAAGGGGCACACTTTAATGAAAGGGCCCGACTTTATGATGTGAAGGATGGTGAAATAGGACCTTAGACCTAATTAATTTGTTTAATTAAGTGCTAAAGGGGAAATGCAATGCAAAATGCAAACCACGCCAAGGCGGGTGCTAAACTAGGTGTGAAATTGTACTGCTTTAGCAAGTGCGTACAATTTACGACGCTACATTTAGCCCCCACTTTAGCGGTCATATGAGTACTACGTGCATATGCAAGCTAAAGTACAGAAAGTAAACATCATTTGAAAAAGGATATATCCATAAGTTGTCGGATGAAGCCCCCAGTGGTATCTGCAGTACACAGTTAGGAACCACACCCTACAAAACACACGTTAGATCACAAAATCACCTAATGCTTACTAAGGAAAGTGATGAAATTTGTGAGTAGCTATATGCCCCCCCTGTTTCGACTTGCTTATTAGGGAGGTGAAACAGGGTAGCATGTTTACTTACGACAAATTGTGTAAGAGAGTATTGATGAGGGGTGTTCACTAAAAAGGCTTTATCAGAGCACTTTTTGGAACATCCCGAGAGTAGGGGAATGAAAATACGATTCCTACGCAACAAACGGTTCAAAAATCGCATCTCCCAAACTCAAGTTATGATGAAATGAGCGATGGAGGAAAATTAGGGTTTTGAAAGTAAATGTAAAAGAATGAAAGTATATACATTGAAAGTGACATTTGCATTTGTCACTTTGTTGATTTCTGAATATTGTCTATTGTAGCGGAGCCCACATAGCCATCATCATGCCTTCACGATGACCGAAGCCTCCCACGAGGATTGAGATCCTGCGACAGGCCGTGATCGACGACGAGCCACTGGACGAGGTGAGTTGACTGAACGTTGACTTTTGATTTTCTGCATTTGACTTTCTGTGATCGTTTGCGGGCCCTGGAATCTGATCATGGGTCCCACACAGGGCGCCATGGTCCCTGTGGGGCGCCATGGTCCCTTCAGGGCGCCATGGTCCCTAACAGGGCGCCATGGTCCCAATCAGGACTTGGTGAGAGATACCAGGGTTAGCATACGATGTTCGACAATTTGCATGAATGATTTTGATGATTGAGTACTGATTATAGTTATGTTTTTGTGTTGCAGGGTCTCCCATATATGAGAGAGCATATGGCGGGGCAGATTCTTCGCAGTTTGCGAGATCAGATTCCCCGGTTGACTCAGGCAGAGAGAGACACATTGTCGATTGTGGGTTTATGGTCTATGATTCTTATGCTGGCCATTCGATTTCATCCCGCGATGCTGATGGCACTCATGGAGCGATGGGATCCTGACACATGCACATTCCAGCTTCCAGTAGGGGAGATGACGGTGACACTTGAGGATGTGTACCGCATTCTTCGCCTACCGATCAGAGGAGCTACCGTGACATATGCGACCGATCGGTCAGTAGAGGATCATCAGAGGGAGCAGGTATATTGCATAGGGAGAGTCATGCCGAGTGAGACGAGAGGTCGTATCATGGTCAGCTGGCTCTTACATCCTACAGGAGAGGTGCCCCTCATGAGACGTCTCATGATAGCCATCATTGCACTAGCCGTCTGCCCTAATGGGCGAGGTACGCACATGCATGGGGGTCTCACATGGTGCATCAGGGCTATGGAGAGACACAGGAGAGTATATGCCTGGGGTTGGAGTATGCTTGCACATCTCTATCACGACCGCAAGGAGTATGTTTTCAGACAGGGTTGCAGTTTGATGACATGCACACTTTTGCAGGTGTGGATATTTGAGCACTTTACATGCACCAGGCCTGTCGGCTATCCGATGAGTGCGGCTAGCGAGCGACCTAGGGTATTTGCTTATCCACTTACCAGCGAGTGGAGATTTGGAGATCTACTGTATTGGAGAGTGACATTTGACAGATTGACAGCTGAGGTGACTGTGTGGAGACCATATCTACGGATGCACAGATGGGATGGGATGGAGAGACACTTAGCATGCTTACAGAGGAACCGCCTACTGAGAGGGCGATATCCACACATCATAGTCCCATTCTACTTTGACCGAGTACGGAGGCAGTTTGGGCTAGAGTAGTGTGTTCCAGCCGATGTGCCCATCTACACTCGATACTCACGAGTCCTTCCCAGACCCAGAGCAGTAGCGAGACCTATGATAGATGATATCGAGATCACAGATATAGAGGGGTCCAACCAGGATGTGGTCACTGATTATGCTGCAGATCCCGGGGCACAACGCAGGTATCTCTCATGGTTTATGAGATCATACCCAGGGCCTATCTTTCCACCAGATCATCCGACAGGCCATCCAGGCCCATGGAGACATGGAGACCGAGATGAGGATCAGGGATCCAGGTCAGAGGAGGGAGAGGGTCATGAGGAGGCAGGAGATCCTGATCCACCCACAGGGGATCAGCCTAGTGCCAAGGAGGAGGATGATGACACAGATATAGATGAGGAGAACGAGGATGCAGGTGAGGATGCAGACGAGGATGAGGATGAGGATGAGGATAGAGATGATGAGGAGGGGTTAGATGCCGCTCCCCACCATTCAGGAGATGATACTATAGCCCTGGATCCTCCTCTTATTCCCCAAAAGGGGGAACATGAGGCGATACGGAGACCTGTTTCTAGTACGGGCCAGCCTACACCCATTGTGCACAGATTATTCGAGCGTGGGGAGCCTAGTAGTTCCTAGTCACAGATGCTACCATATCACGATCCCTACTGGCGTGAGGGAGATCCAGGTATAGTAGGTTTATATTGATTGATTGATATTTTGATGATATAAAATGGTACTAATACATGATCTGTTCTACTGCTACAGCTAATGTGCAGGAGTGGCGTTCTCTGATCCAGCAAGCAGTGACAGATATCTCCATGACGGCGCAGATTCCTAGTTCCTCACAGGTTGCTTATAGACCTCAAGGGAATGCGGGTCGGCATGATGATTTGTTTTCTCCATTCCGAGTACAGGTAGAGATATGGAGGGAGAGAGAGCGAGCTCTATCAGAGGACCTTCAGCGGGCACAACGTGATCTAGCAGCAGCTCAGGCCGAGGCTACCTTGTATCACGCGATCCTTATGGATAGGGATCATAGGAGTTCCTCTCGGAGCCATTCACGATCTATATCACGGTATACCCCTATGGGTCCACCTGCACGGCCGAATCAGGAGGGAGCTTCTAGTCGTCACTCTCCAGCCACCAGCCCTAGGGATAGGAGATGATCTTATGATGTAGGGTAGGTCACATTTTGGATGTGTAGTGACCTACCTTTGTATATTATATATATATATATATATATATATATATATATACATGCTTCTTTGTCTCAAACGTGTTATCTTTAATGTCTAAAAACAATGTGTATTTTGATTAAAGTTAATACATTTGGTAGATGTACATGTATGTTCTGAATTTAATTTCCATGTGATTGATTTCTCAATGCTCCATGATTAATTTGATACATGTGTGACTTAATTAAAATATTTAATCAAGTACTACATTGATGATAGGGAAGAAAAAAAAAATGTGTTAAGCCTAAGAATCATATAACTAATGTGATTTAATTTGAATTAAACACAACATGACACGATTCAACTTAACACATAAAGATATTGTATAATATGTCAACATAATGAAAAATGTAAATCTTTTGCAATTTACATAAAATGAATTCAAGACAAACAATAAAGTAAAGAAACACGCTTGTCAGGAACGAAGCAATATAGATTAAACAAAACATCATTTAATTCCATTTGCTCTAACAAAGATATGCTAACATATTATCCAATTTTGAAGAAGTGAGAAAGGAAGTAGATGAATGATAAGAAATGAGGAATTAAGCGTAGTATCTACGCAAGTGCATAGCGTTTATAGGGTCTTTAAGAGATGTACCGTCTACACCCGCTATTTTATAAGCACCTGATCCATAATCTTCAATAACGATATACGGTCCAAGCCAATTAGGACTAAATTTTCCCTTTTCTTCAGGTAAGGCATTCACATTGCGCTGATTCTCATAGAGCACTAAGTCACCCACTGAGAAGGAACGTTGAATAACCTTATCATTATAGCTTCGTTGTAGAGTTTTGTAATACGCTTGAATATGCTCAAGAGCGTTTATACGCTGTTCATAAAGCATCTCAAGCTGTTGAAGTCTTTGTTCTCTATAAGCGTCATCATCTACTATACCTCTGAGAGAAACTCTGAGTGACGGAATCTCTAATTCTAAAGGCATAATAGCATCAGCACCATAAACAAGATTATAAGGTGTAGTTCCGGTAGCAATTCGTACGCTCGTTCAGTAGGCCCAAAGAGCATAGATTAGCTGAGTACTCCAATCCTTACCATGCTTATTCACAGTTTTATGAAGAATTTGTTCAATTATCTTATTGGATGATTCGGCTTGACCATTTGATTGAGGATAGTATGGTGTAGAAAATCGATGTTTTATATGATACTTCTCAAGGAATTTCTTCACATCCTTGTTCTTAAATGATGTCCCATTATCAGAGATTATAGTGGAAGGTATCCCAAATCGAGAAATAATGTTTTCTAGAAGAAATCAACAAATCACTTCAGCAGTAGTAGAGCGAAGGGGAACGACTTCTACCCACTTTGTAAAGTAATCTGTTGCAGTTATAATGAAAGTATGTCCTTGAGATGAAGGAGGGGAGATTTTATCGATAAGATCCAGCCCCCATGCAGAGAAAGGCCAAGAAGCTACATGAGAACGAAGTTCTTGGGCAGGAGTATGAATCAAATTGTTGTGTTGTTGACATTGATGACATTTTTTAACAAATGAAAAAGAATCCTGCTGCATAGTTTGCCAATAATATCCCATGCGAAGCAATCTTTGAACCAAGGATTTGTCTCCAAAATGCCCCCCACAGGCACCTGAATGTGCCTCTTCAAGAGCAATAGGGATTTCCGATTTATTAAGACAACGAAGGAGAAGACCGTTATAACCCCTTCGGTATAGAATATTAGAAAGAATGATATATCTAGCAGACAGCTTGTGAACTCTAGCCCTAGTGTTCCTATTAGCGGAATCAGGAAAGGTACCATCAGTCAAGTATCTTACGATATGTGAATACCATTCATTTGAATCTATAAAGTCACAACACGTCACCAAGCTAGAATCATCTACAATAGCTGGAGAAATAAGGTTGTGAATAACAAATTTAAGATCAGCCATAGAATCCTCTAAAGATACCAAAGAAGCCACACATGCTATTGCGTCCACATGTCGATTATCTTTTCGAGGAATAGGTTCCATGGTGTAAGAATCAAATTTTTGTAACAAAGAGATAGCAAGGTCTTTATATTGTGATAATTTGTCTTGTTTCGCTTGATATAGTCCTGTTACTTGTCTTATAATCAATTGAGAATCTCCAAAAATATGTATGTGTTTTATATTCAAAGCTAAGGCTGCCTTTATTCCTGCTATAAGAGCCTCATACTCAGCAATGTTATTAGTACATAGGAGATTGAGACGATAAGATAAGGGAATAGACTTCTTTGTAGGAGAAATCAGAACAACACCTGCCCCCGATCCCGTACGACACTTAGAGCCATCAAAGTATAACTCCCAAGTTTCATCTTTCTCTGTACAAAGGATGAAGTCGTCAAGAAAAGACTTAGAGTTAGGGAAGGAGAAAGGTGAAGGGGCCTCAGCTAGGTGATCGGTCAACGCTTGTCCTTTAATTGCTCTTTGTGAAACAAATTTAAGGTCAAATTCAGTTAACATCATAACCCACTTAGCTAGGCGTCCTGATAAATCGGTTTTAGAGAAAAGATGCTTCAAAGGATCAAACTTTACCATGACGTGGACTTCTGAATTTAAGAGATAATGTCTCAATTTCTGAGTCGCAAACACCAAGACCAAGCATTGTCTTTCTATCGCAGAATATCGGGTTTCATAATCGAGTAAGGTACGACTTATATAATAAACTGGACACTCCTTACCGTCTTTATCATGTTGTGCCAATAATGCTGCAAGAGCATGAGTGGAAGCAGCTGTATAAAGAAGGAAGGGTTGAGAAGGTTCGACCGGTCGAAGGATAGGAGGATTAGCCAGATACACTTTTAAATCTTCAAATGCTTGCTGACAATCTTCATTCCATTGAAAAGTGATATTCTTTTTGAGAAGCTGAGTAAAAGGAAAAGTATGATCCGCAAGTTGAGATACAAACCTACGAATAGCTTGAATCTTTCCTTGTAAGATTTTGAGTTGAGACACATTTCGAGGAGGTGGCATGTTGACAATAGCATCTATTTTCTTAGTATCCACCTCAATCCCACGATGCGAAACTATGAATCCTAATAGTTTTCCACTATCCACACCAAAAACACATTTTCGGGGATTCAAGCGCATGTGATATTTACGAATTCTTTCAAAGATTTGACGAAGGATTTTAATATGATCTATGCGGAGAATGGATTTGGCCAAAATATCATCAACATAATCTTCTAAAATCTTATGCATATAATCATGAAAGATAAGGGTCATCGCTCGTTGATAAGTTGCACTGGCATTTTTAAGTCCAAAAGGCATCATTATCCAACAAAACGTACCCCAAGGAGTGGTGAAAGCAGTTTTGAATTGATCTTGAGGGTTAATGTAAATTTGATTGTATCCTGAAAAACCATCCATGAAGGATAACAAGGCATGTCCTGCCGTAGAATCAACTATCATGTCAATGTTTGGAAGAGGGAAATCATCTTTTAAAGAAGCCTTATTTAAATCTCAAAAATCGGTGCACATTCTTATTTTATTATCTGGTTTAGCCACAACGACAATATTTGAAATCCACGGGGAATAATCAATAGGGCGGATAAATCCAGCCTCCAATAATTTTTCAATCTCAGCCTTAACAAGCAGAGCCACCTTAGGATTCATCTTTCGAATCTTTTGTTTCACGGGCTTAGCATCAGGAACTAAGACAATGTTATGAGTAACAATCTTAGGATCTATACCAGGCATGTCAGAGTATGTCCAAGCAAAGATCTCGGGGAATTCATGCAATAAATCTTCATATTGTTTTTGTTCCTCTTCATCCAAACATTTTCCAATTTTAATAACTCTTTCTTCATTGCAAGGATCCATCTTAACATTAGTGGTGTCACTTATGAGAAGATTACTTTGTTGAGGAGTATCCTTTAACTGAGGGAATTCTTTCACAATCTCATCATTATCAATCTCTTTTCCAAAATAGGCTTCAGTGTTCAAACAATAAGGGAGTCCCCTATTGTGATGATAACGAGGAAGAGTATCATATGCTCCTAAAAACTCAGCTAAAGCATCATCAGTAGGAAAAACATCCAAAGCACAGGCACACGAAGGATCCTCATCAATGTACTCAGGGTGTTGCATTGATAGAGATGTAGAAATAGCATTAACACTAATACATGGTCTCTTAGAAGCTTTAGTACGCTTGCAGGGATTATAGCCAAGTCCAAAGGCATAATTGTGAAGATTATTCTCTAGAGGAACTTTTATCCCTTGTTCGTGAGCGCCACAACCATTTCCATGATACCCATGCTTAGCAAAAATGAGAAAACCATGACCATAACGATTAGCCATTTCAGAAAGAGAAGGCGGTTTTTCATAAGACAAAGAATCAAACTCTTCAGAATTAGAGGTGTGAGGAGAAGAAGTTTGAGAAGCGGCCACAAAATTATTACTCATAGGCTCAGGTAATGTTGATTGATTTTTAGCTTCTTCCTTCTTTTCAACTTTAAGCTCTCTAGAAGGAACCTTATATTCACCTACAAAGGTGGGATTAAAATCAAGGGATCCCCAATCGTCATCTGCGAGAACCTTCTCAGGATCAAAATCCTTCTTATGTGTAGTTTCAAGTCGAGAAGAGTCTTCTTCAGGAGCTCCAGACTCATCCAAAGAATTTTGATCATCAGAGAGCGAGGATTCATCGATAGGTATCTTGTTTAAAGAGTCATCACTAGACGAGGACGGCTTAGAAGAACCCCCTTTGGAAGTAGATGTTTGTAAACAAGCTTGGAAATTAGTATCACCTATCAAGGTATATGTCTTATTGTTGTAGATAAACTTAACTTGTCTGTGCAATGTAGAGGGGACAACTTGCATACTGTGAATCCAAGGTCTCCCTAATAACAAGTTGTATGTTAGATTTCCCGACATAACATGGATAGGAGTAGGCAAAGTAACAGGCCCCACTGTAATGGGTAAGGTGATAGTACCTAATGAAGTTTTAGCCACATTATCAAAGCCTCGAATAGGACGAGAGTCCGGCTCAATTAGGGATGTATCCACATTCATCTTATGCAAAAGATTAATGCTACACACATTAAGACCAGAGCCATTATCTACTAGTGTTCGTCTTATAGCAGTGTCTTTCATGATAACCACAATCATCAAGGGATCATATTGATGTTGAATTTCACTAGTAGGCAACTCATCTTGGGTAAACCCAATTTGAGCTTTAGGATTCATCACAGAGTTAACCAAAGATGCTATATTACTAGATGTATTCAGTGGAGGAACATTCAAATCTTTCAAGGCATCTTGTAACATTCCATGATGAGCGGAAGAAGTTTGAATCAAATCCCAAAGGGATATCTTAGCAGGGGTAGCTTTAAGTTGTTCTATGAGATCATATTCCTTACTAAGAACTTGTGAAATACGTGGAGCTTGCGGAAGAATTGGTTGAGGATTTGGAAGAGAAACTGGAATAACAGGAGGAGGACTAGGCTGCCTATTATTTCTGGTATGATAAGTATGGGCAACCGCATGATAACTCTCTCTAGTTATTTGCTTGGCATAACTATAAGGACTTATAGGTTTTCTTCCTTGCACAGTGATGATTGGTTTATTCGGAGTACAAAAGGAATCATGATCATACCCTCCTTGGACAGTAAGGAGAGGTGATTTAGGACCTTGAAAGGTGGGAGAAGGATAAGCACCTTGGACTTCAAAGAGAGGCTTTTTATGCTCATTCAAATTTATCATGTTAACCAATTTAGAAGTCTTGTTCTTGTTTAAAGATTTTGATAAAGCCACAAAGTCATCAAGAGCATCATCCAACAAAGTATGATCATAGCTATCAAAAGGTTTATCTTTTGGTTCGAAAGGAGATATCTCTTCATAGAGGGGATTGTTGAAAACAACCATGTTACTAGATTTAGTGGAAGAGTTGATAGGAATGTACCCTTGAGAGGAATCATTCAACTTATCTTTCTCATCACAACGAAATGGCATAGTAACAAGGTTTATGAGTTTTTGGTAAAATGAAGGTTTGGCATCCTTAGGGTTCAAAAACTCATCTAAAGCTTCATCTAATTCATCTTGGCTATACTCATAATAATCATCATAAGCATGAACATTTTGCAAATAAAAGTCTGACATTTTGAAATGAATGTTGCATGAAAATTTAAACACAATGCAAAGAAACACACTCTTTTTTTTTTTTTTTTTTTTTTTTTTCTTTTTAATGAAAATGAAATGAAAACACACTAAATCTAGATCTAGATCTAACAAATGCAATGCAAGAGGAAGCAATGATAGGTTCACGTCGGGTTCACCAAAATGTGGTGAGAGAAAAAGCGAGACTAGGTTATCATGCCCTAATCCTACCTTTTGACACACATTACGTAATACGAAAGAGCCTAGAGGTATCACACAATTGGCTACTTCTTTTTGTGAAAGAGAGAGCCATGGGCTACCTATTAGGATTTCTATTCCTTCGTTGTATTTGAAAGGTAAGATTATGCAAGTTCAATTCCTAACCCTAAAATGCAAGTATGAGCTAACAACAAGATTGCAGAATTGAACTTAAACAATGGAAAGCTGTAAACACAAGGATAAAACAAGAATGCAGATGCGTACCCGAAGTCAAGATTTGACTGAAAATGTTCAGGACGGGGGCGCGGGCGCCACTGTCCTGATTCTGTCCCAGAACTGCACCTGAAACTGCTATTTTGCACTCTGGGAAACTGTCTGAAATGCTGTCTGTCAGGAGGACCAGGGCGCCCAGCGTCTCTGTCCCAGGGACCAGGGCGCCCAACGCCCCTGTCCTGGCAGGACCAAGGCGCCCCATGCCCCTGTCCTGGTATTCTTCTCTGCAATTTGATGTGGGGTGCTGTCTTGACCTGCTTTTTCCGGATCTGCAACCTGCGGCGTCGTCCGAGTCTCGAAACCTGTACTTGTATCTGAAAAAGGTGTTTGGGCGGCTATATAGGGTTTTGCCTTAGTCAAACCCCCGCTTCGGTGATTTCCACCTCCACGAATAGCCAAGTTGTATTGTAAAAGTAATGTGTGTGCAGACCTTGTGTGTGTGCAAGATCTAAAATGCAAGTAAGCAAACTAGAGCAACCTAGAAAGTAAACCCTAATTGCTTGTAAATGATAATGTAAATGCTCTAAATCAAGATGCAAAGTGATCTAAAGCATGAATAAATGATATATTGAAGCTTATGCAAAGACATGAAAACTATATGAAATCATACCCAACCCCCAAGGGAGAGGTACAAGCCAATCTTCAGTCGGTAATCTCCTATTGTTCTTCAATGTCTTCCAAGCCCTAAATGAATGAATGGATTTGATAAATTCTTGATAGAGGGATGTTGAAAGTTGTTGAAGTCTTCAAAGATCTGCTCTTTCGCTGCATATGAGATTCCTGAAAACAAAATTCCCATCCCTTCAAATGAAGAAAGAGAGCTCTTATGTATGAAACCCTAGGTCGCAATTTCGTCTTTTGGCCGACCTAGAGATTGAATCTCCCGCCAATTTCTTGGGGTTAAGCTTTATTTTATGATTGGATCGTGCTCCTAAAATTTCGAGAAAAATGTCCGAGACCGTGTGCACTCCGGGCGCCATGGTCCCGACAACTTTTCACCAAATTTTCAAGGCCGTCAGATATGATGATTTTAGAGAGAATCCCAAAGTTACAGGTGATTTCAAGATGTTTTGACCCCCGAAATCAAGCCCCCAAGTTCAAAATAGGACTTAATTAGGGTTTTTGATTAGATGATGTATTGGAGGAATAACATGAAAAGGGGCACACTTTAATGAAAGGGCCCAACTTTATGATGTGAAGGATGATGAAATAGGACCTTAGACCTAATTAATTTGATTAATTAAGTGCTAAAGGGGAAATGCAATGCAAAATGCAAACCGCGCCAAGGCGGGTGCTAAACTAGGTGTGAAATTGTACTGCTTTAGCAAGTGCGTACAATTTACGACGCTACAGAGAGGCACAATCACACAAGACACCCCCTGAAATTCACTCAATCAAAGAACCCCCCCAAAAGTGATGATTTGACACTTTATACTTAGCGCATATACAATGGGCCACTTGCAAAAAATGGCAAAGTGGGCTTCTGATTTCAATTTTACAACTGCCTCAATAAGGCCAAAAGAGACTCAAACTAATAATGCAAGAGATCTAAACTAAGATCCAAGCACTTTACAAGTACCTAATAGGCCAAATAAGACCAATATCTGAAAGTACAACTTCTACTCAAAATCTCTGAAATCTGATCATATATTATGAAATTAGACAAAAAAACATGCACTTTAAAAAAAAAGGGCACCTGAAAAGGAGGTCGTATAAGCTCAAACGAGACCTTTGAAGTTGCCGAATTGGAGTTTGGACAGGTACAGCTGAGAGAATCCAAAATTTTTGAAAAACCTATGCACCAAAACTAGAAAATAACTACACCACTATGAAGAGCATGAAATTTTAGCCAATTTCAAAAAAAATTGCACCAAAAAAGGAGCAAAAATGAGCAAGATATGGCCTTTCAAAGTTGAACTGCAAAACTGAAAAGCTCAATGAAGAGGGGGTCAAAAAATTTCAAAATACTGCTGATGTGGTGCCGACGTCAGCAAATCACGGGCTTAAATTTGACGCGTCTACCTATCAAAAAATTTGCATCCTTGCCCATTCGATGTCCGTACCGTATGGACTGATGACACGTGGCAAATATGTTGACTGTGCAGGTTGACTGACAGGTCGTACGAATGTTGACCGCGGGCCAGTGGCCGCCTGCCACATGGCGGGCGTGGGTCCGCTGGTTTAAATAACTGCCGGTGCCAGTGGGGTGGTGAGGTGCCGGCGGCGGGGAGTGAGCTATCGGTCGGAGGGCTGGCGGTCGCCAAAGGGTCGGCGGGAGGTCTACCGGTGGCAGGGCTCGGCCGGTGAGCGGACTGCCGGGTGGAAGTCGCGGGGAATGTCGGACTGCATGGGCAGCGGCATGGAGGATTGGGCGTCGAGGGGTAGGTACAACACGGGTCGGTGGACGGTGTCGGTAGATGTCACCTGGAGTGGGGGAGTCGTCGCTGAAAGTTCGCCGGGAGCGGGGGAGTCGTCGGAACTGTAGTAGCGGCAGCGGTGACAGTCTTCTGCGGGGTCGGCAGAGTATGGAATCAATGCGAGCAGCGCCGGTACGGCAGCAACGGGACAACCCTGCACACACAACGTGTAGGGTACGAAGAGATCGGGGGGGTCTGCAGACCCCCCCAAAATTTTTTTTTTTTTGATTTTTTTTTTCTTTCTCTTTTTTGAATTTTATTTTTTTGATAAAATTTTTCAATTTTTTTTGTTTTTGGAAAATAATTTTTTACAAAAAAAATTTCGAAATTTGTACAATAATAGCCAAAATGGGCAAAAAAAAATTCTCACCAAAATAGGTCGACTTTATAGTTGAAATTCATGAAAACGGCCTCCTGGATTCAACCGTGATGTCCAAATCATTGTACGACACCCCCCAAAAATGAAGATTCCTGAATCCAAAAATTGAAGCCTCCAAAATGTCTCCAAAAGACTAATCAGTGAAGCCCTATAGGCTCTGATATCATGTAGGATTTTGCCAAGATCAAGGGCACAATGAAAAGCATAAAAAGAGAGACAATAGAATGACAAGAACAAAACTGTATTCTCATCAATATGCAAATGATCAACTGGATTCCAATACAATGAATATAGGCCTGCTTATATAGGCAAGGCCATATGGATGTACGAGCACACAATTATGACATGTGGCTCAATGAGAAACAAGGGTAGGTAAGAAATACTAGGGGTAGGTAGGAGAAATAATATAATATTCCACAAGAGGTGGATGACCCATCGAATGTGGAGTGTAACAACAAAACAAGACCACAAAAGGTGGAATTTCTCCTACAAGCTCTATCCCTATGTGCACACTTCCCTAAGTGTCTCAAATCCAAACTACGAAGAAATGCATTATCCTAAGTTAACTTAAGTAAAGTGTAATAATATCCATAATGAATATTTATTTACACCAACAATTTCCATCATAGAAGGGTCTGCATTCCCACACGCTCCACCATTCCTATTTCCTCTTCGCACCATCTTCACACCAGTCCTTTGTAGCTGCTAGCCAGATCCACAGTTGGCCATCCTACAAAAAAATTTCTCAGGACAAGGCAATCTCCAGAATGAAAGCTCGCTCTGATACCACTTGGTGCAGTCACCGATTAGGAGAAACCTCAAAGAGATCAGTTTGGACCGGTCAGCAAGAGTAAACACAATAGAAACACAAGGATATGATGGAGGCAATGCAGAACAGATTGAATTCTATCATGAGAATTGATTGTACAATCAACCGGTAAAAACTGCATTATAAAAATCGGCTCATAGGCCTATTAAAACATGCTCGAAATACAGAATAGGTCACGATCGGGACCTCAAACTTAAGATTTCACTTCTATGTTTTGTCTAACTCCTTAGATACATTCTAATGCTCTATTACATACAATCGAAGGGGATCTGGTTAGCCTAGAAAGGGATCAATACCTGAAGAACAAGACCTAACGTGTAAAACCAACAAGGTCAGCCTCCACCAAAGAAATTTTTTTGAAAAATCCAAAGGATGAAGTGAGAATCAAAGGGAAGGTCGGCCACATGCCAAGGAACAACGAAGTCAACACTCAGGGCTCCACAAGCTACGGAAAGGATCTAATAGATCACTAATGCAAATAGGTCAAGGCAACCGGTAACAGAAAACTGTCTCGGAAATAGGTAGTGATAACATGCCAAAAATTGATCCAAATGCTCTGTGGTTTGGGAATAAGGAATATGATCAAGTCTTCAAGCAAAATCTAACTCCACAGGTTCCGGTGAGCCAAATCTAGGAAATACAAAAAGAAATGCTAAAACTGCAAACAAAAAAGAAAACAAAAAGAAATATTTTTGGTTGATGCAAGATTGCGAAGAATCGGGGATGCTCCTGCATCATAATGACATATTGCTTCATATATTTTTTAATTGAAGTAGCAATGGACCTTTAATTTAATTTAGAAATAAATCATATAGCAAATGCTTTATTGTTTTAAATAGATGAACATTATTTTATGAAAGTTTCAAAAGGTTTTGAAAGAAAATGCATGGAGTCCCTAGCTATGGGTTTTGGTCCCACAATGTCTTTGGTTATAGGCAGCCCTGATTTCACATTTGTCTCTTCTAACTCTAGGATTGGATCACACAAAAAAGTGTCTTTTTATAATAAAGTGTTAAGTTTACATATGCCAAGATGGGCAGGAAAAGGGTACCCTCATGTAATACACCACCTCTTTATGTCTATACTGGGTGGTTCTTCTATGTTTTGTGGGTTTCAATTTTTCTTTGTTTTTCCAGTTTTAGTTTAGTTGCTAGCTTTCGGGTCGCCCTACTGGGTTTTTCTTGAGTTTTGGTGGGAGGTTTTTTTTCTGGTTGCACAACCCTCATGCACTCTTGGTGTCACTATGTGGTTATGTAATGGTATGGGCCTATCCCACTTTTAATAATTAAAACACCCTAAACTTTATTATTTCTTCTAATAATGCACTAAAATTGGTGCATCTTTTGTGTGAAAAGGTCCCCAAATCCACTTTGCAGTTGTTCCCTAGTAGTTGAAACAATCATTCTAGTGTCACCGACATAAATTGAATAACCTCAACTAAAATGGACTACCAATTTGCCATTTTTTCCTTAAAGATGGTTGAGTGAATGGATTGTTCAATGCACCATGAGTCTATAAATTATACCTTATAAGAACCTCTATTATTTAAAAATAAAATCATGAAGCTTCTAGGTTTGTTCCATTCACATCTTCTTCTTTCAAGGCTTTTAATGATCATGATTTCTATTGAGAAATGTGATTTAAGAGGAGGTTTTTATATACACAATCTATTGGCACGTCTCTTATAATATTGTAAAACACCTCTTGATGTATAGAAGTTTGAGATGTTAAAAAATCTAACAAACTAGACCAACCAAAGTCGGGCCATGTCCTCTTTGTGGGGCTTAGAGATTCTAATGATTAAAATGCCTAAAGTTTGATATTTCAATATAGCTAATTTATATAAAAAATCCAAGTAAACCAAATGAATGACATGTTTTTATATCAATGTGTAACTAAGTATTTCATGTACGTCTTCAGATTGTTATGAAACTGGGATAGTTGTTTGTTATTGATATAAACATGTGTCTAATAAGAAGAAGATGCGAAGTTAAGTTAGTGTCAAGAAGAAGGATCCTCACTAACTATAAAATTAGAGTGCTTCCTATACTTAAGAGTATAGACCTTTGGGGTTTGTGATTCATTTTATGTGTGTTCATTATTTCATTTTCAAAATTATGAAGCTTAAAAAAATGAATAGTGAAATTTTGAGTCTAACAATTTTAAGTACAAGCAATCACATCTATGCATGCAATAGGTATATCAAAAGGGCTTCCAAAGTAAATAATCAAGTCTTTTAGCAAATGATGTGTAATCTTGAACGTAGCTATCATCATTATATTGTTGACATAAAAGAATTAATTCAAAGTTTCTCTTTTCTATTTCTTTCTTTTTTGCTCTCTCTTAATCTCCATCTATAAATATCTCTACCTCCCCCCTCTCTTAATACCTCAATCTCTCATGATATCTCAATCTCTCTCCATCCCTCTCCCTTATTTCTCTTCCCCCTCTCTTGATACTTCAATCTCTCATGATGCTTCAATCTCTCTCTACATCTATGTGTCTATTCTTATCTCATTGTTTCTCTCTTTTCCTATTCCTATGTTTCATGTATCTTTCACTCTCCTTTTAAGAGTTAAGAGGTGCATTGCCCACCTTTAACAGCATGAAAGCTTTGCAATATGCATTTCGGCAACATTTCTTCTTCAATTTTCTAACGGTTTTTTCTGTGCTGTCAATAAGAGAAGCCATTGTTCTCGTTGAAAACCGCCTAATCCTCTCTAGCACTTTCTCGATGAGAAAAACCATTTTACGAAGTCTGTCATGCGTCTAATCAGGATGAATTTCAATGCATCTTGTAGAGGTTAATTATAATCATTTATCATCATATTTAAGACAATTAATTCTTAAATTGTTGTAAAGCAATAAACAGAAACGTAAAAATAACGAAATTGCTGAAAATTAAAATTTATTGTTCATATCTTCGTGGCATACACAATACGATGGAACCAGCGATGGAGAACGCAGGTATCGTGGTCACATTGCAAATGAAGACAATGTCGGAAACATGGAATATGATTTTTATTAGCTAACGACGGAGTCGTTGTTATTCAGAGCACGAGAATGTTTGTTTAAGGTAGGACAGGAACGCTCTTCAGAACGACGGTTTCCACAGTGAGTCCGGGTCCGAATCCAAAGAGCACTCCCATGTCTAATCCTTCTCCGGTAGTCGGGCATCCCTTTTCTGCAGACGCCTTCCTCATTTCGTCCAAAATGAAGAGCACACACGCACTCGACAGGTTCCCGTACTCGCTCAATACCTGTCTAGTTGCCCTCATCCTCTTCGTATCCAATTGGAGTTTGGACTCCACTTGGTTCAGAATTGCCGGGCCTCCCGGATGCGCAATCCAAAAGAGTTCGTTCCAGTCCGAGATGTTGAATTGTCCGAAGGCCTCCACCAGAGCCTTCTCAATGTTGTTCGAGATCAGCCCAGCCACGTCGTCTCTAAGGTGGAAGGTGAGCCCAACCTCTCGAAGGTGACCCTCTATAGCGCCCTCGCTGTCGGGGAGAATGGTCTGAGCAGTCCAGAGGAGTTGGAAAGAGGGCTTCTCTATTTCAGGAAGGGGGTCTGCTCCCACAATCACTGCTGCCGCCCCATCGCCGAAGAGGGCCTGCCCGACTAGATTGTCGAGGTGAGTGTCCGAGGGGCCGCGGAAAGTGACGGTCGTGATCTCACTGCAGACGATCAGAACTCGGGCTCCACGGTTGTTTTCGGCAAGGTCCTTTGCTATTCTGAGAACCGTACCTCCAGCGAAGCAGCCTTGTTGATACAGCATCACTCTCTTCACAGAGGAGGGAAGGCCGAGCAGCTTGCAGAGTTGATAGTCTGCACCGGGCATGTCAATTCCGCTTGTGGAGCAGAAAATGAGATGGGTAATCTTAGACGTGGGCTGACCCCACTCCTTAATGGCCTTCACAGCTGCCTCTTTTCCCAGCCGCGGTACCTCCACCACCGCCATGTCCTGCCGAGCATCCAAAGAGGGCGCCTCGTAGGCGCACACATTGGGGTTTTCCTTCAGTATCTCTTCCGTCAGATACATATGCCTCTTCCTTATCATAGACTTCCCGCCTGCAATATAAACGTTCCATAATCAGTAAAACGTAGCAATCTAAATTGAAAAATAAACTATATAAATGTGGTATATGGGCTTACATATTCTCTTGAACTTTTCCTTGAGCTGGGTCATGTGGTCGCTGTTGGTGATGCGGAAATAAAAGTCCGGGTAAGAGCTCTGCTCAATCATGTTGAGAGGAGTAGCCGTTCCGATGGCCAAGATGGTTGCTGGACCATCAGCCCTCTGGGCTTTCCGAAATCCTTCCAGATCCATCATCTTCCCTGTTGACATGTTGATTAATCTTTAACTTCCACCGCACTATATTTCAGATTATGATGAAAGCTGTATATTTAAAAGCAAGTTTAGCTGGGGAAAAGAGGGCTGGGCTTAACAGCACACATTAATCATTGATCAGTGTGCGCTGTTTCATGTGGGTCTCTCTTTTAATGTCGTTTCTGTTCACAGATGACTTTCCTCCTCTTTCTATTGGAAGATGACTGTCCCTTACGTTATTCATAAATATTTTTTTATTTATGTTGAATATATTTAAATTAATATTTAATAATCATCAAATAATATTAATGCATTAGTAATATTAGTTGTATTATATTTTATATTTTATATTATATTTAATAATAATTATTAATATATTGAGATTTCTATTAAATATATTAGACAAATTTATTTTTATATTTAATATATGTAATAAATTTAAGTTGCTTTTCAAATAAATACGCACCTCAAGATTTATATTTGAATATCATTAAGATAGTTATATTTAAGATATCTATGTTAATGGATAAATTTTATTTATTTGTAATATAAAATAAAAACTAATCTCTTTATTAAAAAAATTGAGACTCTTTAATGAATTTCTTTACAAATTAAATATGTGCAAATTATTTAAAAAATAATAATATACATTTCTTCTATAATCTATAACTATTATTTTACAACTTCTTTCTTCCACTCTTTTTTAATTACTCATAATTTTAGATTTTACTTTTTTAATCTTAAAAATGATAAAATGACTTTAAAAAGTATTATGTTAGAAATATTCAAATTTTGTCCATACATTGTATTTACTTTTAAACTTAAAAAATTAAAAAAAACATATCTACAAAGTAATATACAAAACATAAAGACGACATCATCACACACTTTAAATTATCACATATATATATGTTTCAATAATATATTTTATTAATTTATATTTTCTTCACATTTGAAGTCCCAACGTGAAATATCTTCAAGAAAAATTGAAGTGTCATGGTATTCTATTGAAGTTATTCTAAAGGATTGGAACTTGAGAAAATCTGTATTACTTTTTCATTTGCTGAGAATTATGTCAATGATTTTGGGGAGTTATTATCGTTCAATGGCAGTTGTTTCAACGCTTACTTGTAGAACAATTAACGTGGTTGTTAGATGCGAGATTAATTTGAGAAGCAATACCGAAGGAAGAAAACGTGACAATGAAATCTGTTGGAGATTTGTTGCCTGACAAAGTGTTAGAACGATATGATGTTTCCTGCAATGCCATGATTGTGTGCAAAAGCCCTTTAACCAAGTGCCGAGTCGATATGTAGTCTCATCAATTGTCAGATCTTGAAGAAATCTTGTGTTGTAGATAACTATGATTGCAGGTTACATCAATGAAGGCAACGTACATGATAGCAGAGATGTGTTTTGCAAAATGCGTAAAATGAATTTGATCTTTTGCAATGCAATGATAGTAGCATATGCTCAAGTCGGAAGAGCATGATGATTTGTTTGAATAGATTCTAGTGCGCTAAACTGTACTTGGCCGTGGTGATACATTTTAATCATCCATCCGTTCCCATTTTGATTTTGATTTCTGGCTGACTTCTTTTATCTGCGTTGGTCTCAAGTTGTACGAAACTCCTTTAGGCTTTATTCCCACCGGAATCGTCTCACGTCTTACGTCATAAATTTTTCGGATTGATTTTTCGTTAGCTGCACAATCGAGGATTACTCATTTCTTAAAATTTTATCGAGAACTCATTCAATGCCCATGTTCGAAGGGCGGAAGCTATTCTGGCTCCAAAACAGACCTTTTGTACAACGTGTTAGTCAATCGCAACCGTTTATTGTAAAATTGATGGTGTAAAATTTGGAACTAACACGCATGTTAGTCAATCTGTACTGCTGTTTTGGAACCAAAATAGACGCATCCTGTTCGAAGAGCCGTGAGTTTTCCATGCAATAATCAAAGTAGGAAGAGGAAATAGGAAACGTAAGTGAGAACTGACGACCAAGTGACTTTTTACGGCCTTGACATTAATGTGGTAGATAGTTAATGCAAGACAGGAACAATGACGTAGCCAGATAGTTGCAATTATAAAATTGTTTGATGTGGCAAGCTGTCATTTCAAACCAGGCTGTTAACTGTGGGCGCGTCTATTCTGGCTCCAAAAGTGACCTATCGTACCAACGACATGCATCGACATACATGTTCGAGACATGCATACCATGCCAATTTGGCGCAGTCGTCGGACCCACAGAAAATGACGTGGACTTGTCCTGGACTCGCCTATTTCAAATGTCGGGGCCCACGCAAAACTACGTGGCCATGCCGGAGGATGACAAATCCTGGGCCGCGGCTCGCGACGGTGTGTTGTGCATAACACGCACATTAAAAGCCATGAAAAACAAACAACCGATGACAAGTGTAGATGACTGCGTTTAGATGCCAAAACGGTAGGAAAAAGAGGGCGTGGGCTTCCAAAACGTGATGGCTCCCTCCAAAACCTCTCGTACATGTTAGTGACAGGTGGTTTAGTCCTTAGTCAATCGCAGTCATTCATTGAAAAATCGACGATGTAGAATGCGCCACTAACACGCATGTTAGGCAAATCGTACTATGCGTCCCTGTACCGTTTCAACAAAATACCGAATACCTCGCGCCATTTTTAGCCTCATGTGGAAAAAATCGCAGCCGTTCATTGAAAAATTGACGATGTACAATGCACCACTAACACACGTGTTAGGTAAATCGTACTACGCATCCCTGTACCTCCGTTTCAAAATACCTCGCGCCATTTTCTGCCTCGTGTGGAAAAAAGGAGGAATAATGGGACTAATGCGCGATTAAAGCAAGTGTCCTCATTGTTGAAGTCTTATGCTATTTTTATAGGGAAAGAAGGGCTTGAAGAAGGAGGCAACGAGTTATTATTGAAGGGCAGCTTGCGTTGTTGAAGGAGGCTTCATTTTTTAAGCTTGTCAGGTATGTGGACAAGTCATTTATTTTTCTGGTTGTATATTCTGGGTTTCAATTCTTTGTTTTCATTTTTTATTTTGCTTGATATGTAGAGGGAAAATTTTCTTATTTTGGTTTATATGTAGTGAGAAACCCACAACTGCATTGGTTGATCCTGTCCATTCTTCCCAACTGTATTTACATTCAAACCTTCTGACCATAATCCTCTAAATCTCCCATAAAATAAAATAATATGCATTAACAGCGAATAATGCTTGAAGTGCTTGTTTGGATTTTCCTTCAAGTTCAGGAAGCCTTCATGAAGCCTATCCACCAGGTATGAAGCAAAATCAAAAGCTCTAGGCTTGTGTCTCTGAATATTTGCTGCTAAAACCAGCGGTCCTATGTTTTCTACATCGGGAGCTTCAACTCCTCCAACCTGACCACATGCCATATAGGTATATTGCAAATATTTCTGTAAAATAGTCATATCATAAGGAGGACCATCCTCCTCTGTTAGCCTCCCCTTCTCTACTTTGTGGATAGCGAGGTTCCAACCCTGGTATGTAGTATCCATTTTCTTGTATTCCTCCTCCAAATCCACAAAGGATAAAGGCACATTCGCATCCAGATCTACTGCAAAGACTTCCTGAATTGTGGCTATTGTGAAATGTACCAAAGCGGTCCTGTCAGGCAACAAAATGCATCGCTTGTTTGTATCATAATGTCTTACCAAGAGCTTCAATAAATCAATATTTACAAAGACATTAGGTACCACGAGTTTATCTAAATTGGTACTCCATGGGTTTGAAATTGACATAGGCTCATCCCTGCAGAGGTAATGAAAAAGAAACAGCTCGTGCCCACGCATTGTTGTGAGTACATCTCCAATTTCTTTGTATCTATCCTCCAACTGGTCGCGAATAGGCAAATTTACCTTAGCTCTGTGTGACCTAGCTCCTAGAGAGCCCATCTGATCTATCATGTCTTGATTTAATTTTCTTCAGTGCTCACTGACTTCACCCTTCGATTTTTTTGTCGTGGTACTAGATATTTCAACAACCTTTCGCTTCCCTTTTGAGCTTCACCCTTCTATCTCTGCAAATTCCTTTACTCTACGCTCAATAGCTCAGAATATTTCTCAATAAACACCTGATATCTTTCTGTAATAACTTTGTGCAAAACGCTATTATGCGACACTCACTATATATCCCAAGGAGTCCAATCTTGTACTTAATTACTACAATCTTGATGGATCTGCTTTGTGTGGCAACAAACCTACTCAATGGATGTATTTAATGGAAGCCATTTTGTCATTTTTTCACATCGAGACCTCCAACGGCTAATCGGTGAGACTTTTCCCGATGATTCAATTTTTTGGCGTCGTTTGTTGTGACTTTACTGCTTTTCATCGTCTGATTGACACAAGCTATTCTGACCGACTTATCAGGTCTTGGGATAGCAATTTTTCTCCTATCCCGATGGTTCACTTTATCCCGATGGGCACTCCTTTAGTTTCAGCTTTGCTTTTTGTTTTCACACTCCATCAACATAACTCTCCACGATCCATTCACCTTCAGTTTTCTTTTACTTAACCCATCGGATATCGACATAGTTCATTTTATGTCCCTCCGATGCCCCGATGATCTCAATATACCAATCTACATTCTAACTAAGTTCCCCATGTTATCGACATAACTCACCCCGAAGAACTCCTAGCAACTCTCCATTCGACTTAATAGTCCTATCGGGACTCGACATAGCATAAAATTTCTTCTTCTGATGTCCTGATGAGTCCTCACTTAATGTTTACTTTATCGGTATAATTTACACCATTATCCCCACAAGCGCTTTTATCTCCATCAGTATTACCTATACCGATAAAATAGACTCGGAAGCATAAAAGCGCTTCTATTCCTTCCGAGTCTATTTTATTGGTATAGGTAATACCGATGGTTTCGCCTTCTGATTCTCTGTCATCGGGGATCGGTCTAACTATTTTTGCACTATCTCGATATGGTCTTATTCTTTGATGGGTTCGCCTTTGGTTCCCTTCAGTCATCGGGTATTGGGATAGACTTTTCTCATTACTTCTGATCTCCTACTGCTATAAGTCCATGATCCACATTGCCTTATCATTACAGGTTACACCGATAGGTTCATAAGTTATTGGTATAGCAATTTCTACGCTTTGCCGATAAGCCGATAAGCCGATACATGCCGATAGAAAACAACCACCTTCTGCCTCATCGGAAAAAGCTATCCCGATGGGATGACTTTTTCAAGAGTGCGCACTGTGTTGAGTATTTTTTAAGTGCATCAATGAATCCGCCCTATGATTTATCGGTATATTTTATGTCGATAATCCTTCTTTTGCTTTCTAGTGCTGTTTCATCGAGACTACTTATGCTGATAATTAAAATTTTACAATTCTGAACAAATGAGCCATCCACCTTGAATATTACTGATCCCAACTATCCCATAGGGTCTGATACATACTAGAAAACAATCTCCCTGATGATGTATGTTATCCTGATTAGTCTTCTTCCTTTCTTGACTGGAACCGCTTTATAGGAGAAAGTCTTTCCGATAGAGTCGCCTTCATTATTTGGTGCACTAGGTATCGGGGTAACATAAATTAGGACCTCCCGACAACCTGATGTCCTCGCTATGCATACATCACATCGTCAGATATCGCTTGACCTGCTCTTTTGCCGGGCCCCACCTTGGTCGCGAAGCTGCGCTGGATAACGTTCGTGCATGTCCATCATGCGGTATAGTGACAACCTTTGGATCTAGATGTAACCAACACGCCTTTTACCCTTTCATCCATCTGATAACCGAAGCTACCCCGATGACCAAAGACGACTTCATCGGGTCATCAGGATGACTTCAAACCTGCTACTGTGAGCTCCGTTAAGCTCCAAAATGGATCTTTTGTACAATATGTTAGCGACATGTTAGTCAATCGTTGCCGTTGATTAAATCAACAGTGTAAAACGGTCCACTAACACGCATTTTAGTCAATCCATACTAACATTTTTGAGCCAGATTAGACGCACAACGTGTTAGGCCCAATATGGAAAGCTAATGTACTGAGAGGTGAGGGGTGAATCAGTACTTCAAATCCTTTCTTCAACAATATCTTTACTGTTATGCATAAACCAAAAACTGCTGTAACATAACATAAAGCTAAAACAAATAAATAACAGTCATACATGATTCACTCCATAACACATATATTTTGGTTACGCAGAAACTCTTGGTTAGAGAGAAAAACTGCGGTGGGGATGACATCCACAACTTCACTACTACAATAATAAAGGTTGCTCAGTTAGAGCTACATGTTCAGCTATTTCTGATAGCTTACCCTGTTAGGAGTATTGAGATCGTTAGATCTACCTTGCTAAAGGATTTTACAACACTTATTCTAAATGCTGCACCTGGTTAAAGGCTTTACAATTTATAGACTTTGTTAGAGTCTTTTACCTTGTTAAAGGTTTCTCTTACAACTTCAAAATATTACAATAAAATCTTTACAAATATCTGCAACTTCACATCTGAAATGTTATAGCAGATTCTATGTGCTCAAAATGAGATTACCTTGCTTATAGCATACCTCGGTAACCCATAAAGTAACTCGGTAAACCCTTCTGTTTACTCTGTTCCTTGACTGTTATTTGAAATGCTTCTCAATGACCTCTATGTCTCTAACAGTCGCAATACTCAGTGCTTCCTTATCTATCACATATGTCTTGCTTCACACACATTCATCTCATACTCTGATCCTCAATTCATGCTGTATAAATAGATATCTTATGTCGGTGATCAGGTTCATTGCTTCGATCTTACAAACATGATTTATTGAATGAATAACCATGCAAAATGTTTCATTGGATAGATGACCTCGAAATAATACAAAATCTTTAAGTGCCATTTCCAATGTGATAACGGTTCTTTGTTCCTCGATCTTGTAACACGTTTTCCCATGTGTGTCTAGGTTCAATGAATCTGGTAACACATTTCACTTGGTGTATATCAACTCGGTGTATCATTATTGCTGCTCGGTAGACATAGAGTGTTACTCGGTAGACAGCTCGGTGTATACTAGGCTCTGTGACTACTTTCTTCTATAGCCGACTGGTCTGTGCTTACCGAGTAAATATTTTGGTAGTAGTAACTGACTAGAGTATATAGAATGACTTTGATCATAAAACTAATGGAAACTTAGTAAGTAGTAACACTCTCCCCTTTTGACATTAGTTGAGATGTTTGACAAAACTACTTTCAAAGTCATAACTCAAAATCTATATACTTACAAAATTTTGACAAAACTGACAGTATATACATTTGTCAATGAAATAGTATATTCAGATATACCCCCCTTATCAATATACTGTACAAAACTCTGATTATGCATGCTCGGTGATCAATATTCTGTATTTACTGCTTGGTTTACTGCTCGGTATACTCTGTTATGTATACTACACTCCCCCTTTGGTACTTTGATACTATACTCCCCCTTTTTGAAAAACATCAAAATTTAGTTACCATTCGGTGGTGGCAACTGGTCAAAAATGGATTTATACTTTGTCTTTGCATCGGTGAGAGCGACAAAGAGGGCATCCTTGACATTGTCCATAAGTGAATTCTGAGCTGTAATGTCAGCTAATAGTGAAATGAGTCCATCTAAAGTGCTTCCCTCTGGCTGAGTGGATAGAGAGGTAGCCTTGTTGATCTGCTCTTGGACGGAGGACAAATGTGGAATGAATAATGTTTGAAGTGTCATAATGTCCATCCTTATTTGGTGCTCTTCATTCCTAAGTTCCAATTGTTGAGCCATGAGCTTTTGTAACTTTGTATAGAATTGCTGAATAGAATTGGGCTCAGTGGTCAATTTATTTGAGAGATCGGTGATCTCTTTCTCAATCACTTCTGTTTTATTTTTAATGTCTTTAATGAATAAAGAGAATGTACAGAGTTTCTGAAATAAATAAAGAATGTGCTTGAGTTGAGGGGACAACTCAACAATAAATTTGACAAGTTTAACTTTGCCAATAGCAATAGCTTTCTATACCTCTTCAATCATTTTAGCAGTGAGCTCCTTGTCCTTTAACTTGCTCAAATATTCGGATGCATCTACTCCAGATGTCTCTATCTTGGTTAGGAGTTCATCCAGTTGAACACGGATGGCGGCATCTTTTGTCATTGTTGCTTCAGGTAGCATATCTGTTAAGAGTGCTTTCACCTTCTGAAGTACTTTGGTTTTTTTTTGAATAGCCATTTGCTTCTCCTGTTTGGCTTTGGCTTTGCATAGTTCACTGAATTCAATGAGTGCTTGCCCTTTTAATTTGGAGATGTCTACATTCGAAAACACTATTCATTTTGATAAATCTAATTTGAAACTATGCTTTTTCATTTTCTTTTCTTTACCTTTCACTGGTTGAACTAATACAAGGGCTTGAGAGGTTTGATGACTCTCGGTAGGTTGCTCGGTAGAGGCAACACGTCGGTCAGTTTCTTTAGCCTCTGTAGTGTCCTTTAGTGTCTCCGTGCTTGGTGTCTCGGTTGTAACATTTTTAGTGCTAGATGGAGCTTGAGAGGTCTATTCCCCGATGGCTTGAGAAGTAGCTTCTCCTGCTGTTGACTTGTGACCTTCTGTTCCTTGTTCAGTATCTTGAGGGGCTTTGGTTGAAACAGGCTAATTGACCGGAGTATAGGGCTGAACTTGTTCCAAAACTGATTCACTTGAAACTAGTTGAGCATAAGCATTCCCTTCTATCATTTCTTGTTCTAGTGCCTCGGTGTCCATGATATCCTCATCAATTTGTATAGTGTCAGCAGGGTCTTGCTCGGTGATATCAGGATCTTGCTCGGTGACATCAACTATTTCAACTTCAACTTGTTCACCAGCATTCTTGATTCGAAAGATTTCCTGCCATTTTTCTTTGGTTTCATTCTCTACATCCAAGTAAAATCCATTCATCAATTTGAAGGCTCTTTGCTTGACTAGGAAGTTTTTGTGGTAGTTTTTCAGATGTTCTTTGATCTCATCTACCAACATGTCTGGAAAGAGATGTACCAAACTTCTTTCTCTCATCTGCTTTTCCGAGTCCATGGCATATGTCCACCTGTTATCAATATGCGCATACAATTCTTTTGGAAGAGAATTAGTTACTTCCAATGGGACCAATCAAAATTTCAAAAG
Source organism: Cryptomeria japonica (assembly GCF_030272615.1). Taxonomy (NCBI): domain Eukaryota; kingdom Viridiplantae; phylum Streptophyta; class Pinopsida; order Cupressales; family Cupressaceae; genus Cryptomeria; species Cryptomeria japonica. Next base: position 290,628,025 of record NC_081405.1, read on the forward strand.
AGTGCAGATTACAGCTTCTTCAATTTATCTCTTTTCTGGATCATTTCTGGATTCATATTTTACATATCTGAATGATCCAAATCCACCATATTGCTTCAGATTAGCACAAAAATTTTCAACACTATGTACATTTTCCTTTTTACTCTTGATAATCTGAAATTTGTTTTTGTCTTCAGATTTAGTGTCACTAGATTCTTTAGCCAAAATGAGTCTCCGAGTAGATTTCTTGTAAGTTTTTGTTACCTTGGGTGCGGCAACATTCTTTGGTTTCTTACTTGGTGATGCTGCAGATGCTCTTGTGTTAGGTCGTCTTGCTGGAGGAGTCGGTGATACCTTTGATGTATCCTGTTTCTTCCTTTTCAAAACTTTCCCTTTAGGCAACTCGGTGCTCAATGTAATAGCTGCCTCTTGGGCTTCAGATTCCTCCTTGGTGATGGCTAGAGTGCCCTTGACAGGTGTGGAGGAAGAAAATTCTCCAAATTTCTCCATTAATACCTTGATCATTTTTGTTGCCTTCCTTGTAGCCTTAGGCACTACAATGCTCATCTTAACTTTCTCTTTTACTTCTCCATATGTACCGTATCTCAGCTCGGTAGCATGCCTTGGTAATGTAAGAAAAGCATCTATCTGCTATTGTGTGATGTAAAAATCAATCTCATAATCCATAGGTGGCAAAGATTGAGTTCTTGGTTCCACAACATTGACATAGCAGTAGTCGGTGTCTACTTCAAAGCATATGTCATCCTTATATTTCTCCACTAACTTGGGTGGAATTCTATATCTGTCATGCATCTTCTCCTGAAACTTGCTAAAGTAATCATCCATAATATCATTAAAATTATCACCTAGCTTCTTGATGAAGTCATTGATTTGATGGGTGATTGGTCGGTGTAGCTCCCAAACTACATTACCAATTGATGGAAAGAATTTCTCAAAATAGAAAAACATGCATACCAAAAGTGATCCAAACTTTAGTGTATTAGCCGAGTTGTTCTTCTTCAGCTTCCTTATGGTATTGAGATTCTCAAATAGGTTTTTCAACAATACCTCACATAAATCAATTTTCATGCCTTTCTTCACAATTTTATATGTTAAATCGACTGCTGCACAGGGTACACTATTTTCCCTTGCTGATTGGAAGAAACAATAACCTACTACTCTAATTGCAAACTTCAGCTCTGCATCTATGACATTGTTCAATTTCAGTCCTCTGCAATCAGATTCTACTCCGGTTAAAGTGATCAATTCCTTCCGTGATATCATTTTCTGAGCTCAGGCATGATCATAAACAGGGTAACCGGTGATCAAATGGATGATTTCCTTGGTGATCTTAAATGGTTGCTCTTCTAGCCACATGAAGTCATCATGAACTCTGCTCAGAACAAATTTAACCCACTGGGGTTTGAAGACTTGTGGGTAGGTTAGGGCTTCGGTCAATCCCTTGACTTTGATGTGGTCAAATTTGCTATCCATTTTACCATCGGTACACAATTCATCATATGTGTCTTTGATCTCAACATGACCTAGTTCCTCAACTTGACACTTAGTGAAGAATCTCACATCCTCAACTAATAAAACTCTATCCAGAATGAGTGAAAATGCAGTTTTATCATCTGGTTCAGATGCAACTTTGGGAGTTAAAGAGTATTTCAGTGAGGGCTTTTCAATGTTGTCAACAACAACGGGCTTCTGGATTTTAGGTGCCATTGCAGATTTCAGATAAATACTAACAAAAGATCCTTAGGGTTTCAAGACTTTCAAATGACAAACGCTTTCTACTTAGCAAATAATAACAACTTGATATGATCGGTAAACTATCTTGACAATGCATTGTGATTGATGTAAATACCTTTGAATTTGCTTCGGAGGAGGTTTGATCGCCTTTGAATCACTTTGCTCTGCTTTCTTGAAAACTTGGTGAGTGAAAAATGACCGCGCAAAAGCTTTAAGTACACATTATACCTTATCGGGCTTCATGCAGTTAGGTTAGAAAACATTAAATGCACTCGGTACCACTTCCTTTTTATGCTTTTACCGAGTAGCCAAACTTCCTGCATTTACCGACTTGACAGGCTTCCAAAAGACTTGATAAAATTTCAAATTTTCTAATGCATCTTTAATTATGCAGATTTTGAATTAAGTACATGATAAAATAGGAACTGTTAAGATTTAACCTTTGAGAGAATTCAGTCCCTTCATACCTTTACCGATTAATTTGGAATAGGTGCACCTAACTCGGTAGATAAGGTGCTTTCTTCATTTGACACAATTTCCTTCTTTTTCCAAATCATTTGTAATTTGCCTTTTATTTCCTCAGTGTCTCCTCTAGGTTGATCTCTGCAATCTCTAGCCAAGTGTCCAACTTTGTGACAATGAAAACATGCCATACTGGGATTTCTCCATGATCTTCGGTTGTTCATTCTAAACCTTATAAAGTAGTTGACACTTATATGTCCATATCTTCCACAACATTCACACCATATCCTTGTATTGTAATCCCATGGTACTGCAGAATACTGTCGATAAGGATCTGTGTGAGTTCGGTAGCCTCTAGTATTTGCTTGGTGTGCAGACCACATATAGTTCTTTTGCTTAAACCAACACTCCTCGGTACTATGTCCATATCTATTGCAGTTTTTACAAAACCCTTTGAATTTTGCCTTCTGATAATTGCTAGCAGACTTTGTCCTACATTGGTTAGATGTGTGACCATATTTATTGCAATTGTGACAATAACCATTAGACCTAGTGACATTCGGTTGCTTCTCTTTCTGATTTGGCACATATTAGCAGTATGTCCTTGTTTTCCATAGTAGTTGCAAGTAGGATTCTTTCCTTTGATGTTCTTCTTGTTTCCAGCTTGCTTTGATGATTCTCCCCTCTCGGTAGTATGAATTCCCTTCTCGGTAGAGTCTTTTCCTTTGTAACCAAGTCCTACAACTTTGTTGGGTCTCTTTGTATTAAGTTGCTCATCCAACATCTTTGATGCTTCATAACTCTTTTTCAGTGTTTCCTTGGATTTCTTTTCTGTTTCAATTTCATCGGTCAACCTTAATACTTCAAGTTTCAATGCTTGATTCTCATCATCTTTCAAATTTGCTTCATGATGTGCATAACCCAATTGATCTGACAGATTTTGTTGAATCCTAGTCAACCTTATGATTTCATCATTCTTTTCAGATACTAATACTTTAAGCTGTTGATTTTCTCTTTCTAGATCTCTTACTTTATCTTCAGTTGTCCTCAATGCATCAAGATTTTCAGTCATCTTTTTGCTGAAATGTTCATGTCCTCTTTTCATTGCTTTTAGCTATTTAGTCAGTGGTTTGTTCTTCTCCTTCAGTTCTTCAATCATTTCTTCAGTCTCTTCATATATACTATTCTCAGATGATGTTTCAATTTGTTCCACTAACTCTTAAGAGTCCTGCAAATCATCAGATAATCTTCTTCTAACTTACAATGATTTTTGCATTTGTCTTTGCATGTTTGCAATCACTTGATTAGCATGATCCAACTCTTCTTGCAAATACACAATTCTCCGAGATTGTTTATAGCCTTCCATTGATAAGATCTTTCTCTTTAGGCTGTTAAACCCTTTTCCAAGATTGAGGCTCTGATACCAATTGTTAGGCCCAATATGGAAAGATAATGTACTGAGAGGGGAGGGGTGAATCAGTACTTCAAATCCTTTCTTCAACAATATCTTTACTGTTATGCATAAACCAAAAACTTCTCTAACATAACATAAAGCTTAAACAAATAAATAACAATCATACATGATTCACTCCATAACACATATATTTTGGCTACGCAGAAACTCTTGGTTAGAGAGAAAAACTGCGGTGGGGATGGCACCCACAACTTCACTACTGTAATAATAAAGGTTGCTCGGTTAGAGCTACATGTTCAACTATTTTTGATAGCTTACCCTATTAGGAGTATTGAGATCATTAGATCTACCTTGCTAAAGGATTTTACAACACTTATTCTAAATGCTGCACCTAGTTAAAGGCTTTACAATTTATAGACTTTGTTAGAGTTTTTTACCCTGTTAAAGGTTTCTCTTACAACTTCAAAATATTACAATAAAATCTTTACAAATATCTACAACTTCACATCTGAAATGTTATAGCAGACTCTATGTGCTCAAAATGAGATTACCTTGCTTATAGTATACCTCGGTAACCCATAAAGTAACTCGGTAAACCCTTTTGTTTACTCTGTTCCTTGACTGTTCTCTAAAATGCTTCTTGGTGACCTCTATGTCTCTGACAGTCGCAATACTCAGTGCTTCCTTATCTATCACATATGTCTTGCTTCACACACATTCATCTCATACTCTGATCCTTAATTCATGCTGTATAAATAGATATCTTATGTCGGTGATCAGGTTCATTGCTTCGATCTTACAAACATGATTTATCGAATGAATAACCATGCAAAATGTTTCATTGGATAGATGACCTCAAAATCATACAAAATCTTTAAGTGCCATTTCCAATGTGATAATGGTTCTTTGTTCCTCGATCTTGTAACACGTTTTCCCATGTGTGTCTAGGTTCAATGAATCTGGTAACACGTTTCACTCGGTGTATATCAACTCGATGTATCATTATTGCTGCTCGGTAGACATAGAGTGTTACTCGGGAGACAACTTGGTGTATACTAGGCTCAGTGACTACTTTCTTCTATAACCGACTGCTCTGTGCTTACCGATTGAATATTTCGGTAGTATTAACCGACTAGAGTATATAGAATGACTTTGATCATAAAACTAATGGCAACTTAGTAAGTAGTAACACAACGGGCCTTTCGTATAGTGTGTTAGCGACATGTTAGTCAATCGTAACCACTAATTGTAAAATCAACAGTGTAAAATGCGCGACTAACATGCGTGTTAGTCAAGACTCATCGGGTATCGATATAGCAGATCGAGATCGCTCCCGATAGCCGATACCTACTCCAATATGTTGAGGTCATCATCAGAGGTTGTGCCGATAGAGCTCGTAGATTTTCTTCACACTGTTTCATTGGTCAGAGTTAAACCGATGAGTATGAACAAAGGTCAAGTGAATTGGAGGCATATTTCGAACGGCCGCAGCTATTGTAGCTCCAAAACAGACTTGTCATACAACATGTTAGTGATAGGTTAGTCAATCGCAACCATTACCTGCAAAATTGATGGTGTAAAACTTGCGACTAACACACGTGTTAGTCAATCTGTACTATCTTTTTTGAGTGAGAATAGACATGTCCATTTCCAACACATACCACTGACATCTCTGAACATGTTCACGACCTTGCTCTATGGTGATCCTCCAAAAGTGCTTCTGCAATGAAACTAATTGTGAAGATGAGGATTGCTAGAATGCCATAGTACTCAACATTCCCTTCAATATGCCTAAGTGATGTTTTTTCATGAAGATACTGCAACATATCACCTGTACATACAATCCACTAGTAAATGCTCTTATGATGAAACTAAAAGTGTCCATATATAGCACAAAACTATTTTGTAAAAATATGTGCTAATAGGATGAAGGTCTAACAGTAAAGTAGCTTTGGTCATTTGTGCCAAGCGATCAATATCATGGCAAACACATTTGACATCAACCACTATCTCAAAACACTATCACACTGAAGATATCATCACTGTGGCTATTTATTGTTGATGATATCTCTTTCTTTGTCCGATATATGCAGGACCAGAATGGGAAAACATCGGAAATGGAAATACATTATGGTATTGGAAGTTCAAGATGCTGGTGAAGGTTTACGTCATTTCTGTTTAAGGGATATTCAGTGGACACCAATTTGTGTCAAAAATGATTCAATGACAGACTTGTGTGCAACAATTCCACTAGGCAGATTGGATGCATTCATCAGAGGGCAATCATTGCGCAAAGGTGTTGAAACCCAATTCCTTCGAAAGCGACACATTGAGCACGATAGTGCTGTGCACAACACACATACAACAAAGATGTACAACCAGTTCATAGACACATTCTTTCCTATTCTTTGTCTACGTTTAATGACATTACGACTGTTTTTGATAATAGGAGAGTTGTTTTTGAAGGTATTGGTGTTCATATGGACCAAAAGACAATAGGAAAAAGTCATCGAATAAGAAGCGCATGCGGACATATGATAAAAAAAGAGGTTGTACATGCCACTTCATTGTTAAGGTGTTATATGGTAGGCTAGATGCAGTCATCTTGATATTGAAGCAACCGTTGCATGTAGACAAGAATGGTGAAGCTCGTCATGGCGTCGATCATACCAGCAATGAGTTGCACTCTCAATTTGCATCAAACCTTTCCGATGAATGCAAAGCATATATAGAGAGGCTGTTGCTGATGGATGTGAGCGTTGATGCTATTATGGACAAACATCTTGATGATCCCATTTTTCATGACATGTTGAATAAGAGAGATTCATTCGTCACACACAAGGATGTTATGAATGCGGTGACGAGGGTCCATTCTATTCAGTCACGAAAGCATGTGCACGATGCCACTAGCATCTTAGAATGGAAAAAACAGGTGAGGCAAATTTCTTTTTTTTCTTGCAGCACAAGGTGATACTTCTGATACTTAATATAAGTACAAATCCAATAGTCAACAAGATGAGAGGGAGGGGGGGTGAATCATACAAACTTAATCATCCATAAAAACATCAGATTCAACCTCGGTAACATATATATCAGTCATATAACCAAAACTGTCAAACATGCAAACTCAAAAGCATATGAACAATATAAATCTCATAACACTAGATTTAACGTGGAAACCCAAATAGGGAAAAACCACTGTGGGATTTCGAACCCACTAAGAAATATACTCTTCTAGAGTATGCTCGGTTAAAAGCAAATCCTGTTAAAGATTACAAACACATTGCTAGATGTGACCCGGTTAAGGGATTTCCCTCATATCTGTTAGGATCTTCACCTTGTTAGAAGTGACCTTGTTAAAGGATTTCAAACACTCAATAAGAATGTCACCTTGCTAGAGGATTTTACAAATAAGACTGTTAAGTCCACTCGGTTAACAAATTTTCTGCTACTTCTCAAAATAACAGTAATAAAAATATGTTTGCAACTTCACATCTAAAAATGTTGAAGCAGATTCTTATTTTCTCAATACAATCAATTCATAGGACTTATCTTGTCCCTCTGTTGGGCTCTATACTCTATTATCAAAACAAGTCTTCAAGCTTCTGTGCTCGGTAATCACTATGTAGCATCCCTGTGCATACACTTGCCTACATACATTGTTTATCAATAGTTTCCTATTTATAAACAATCTTCCAACCACTTAATCTCCTTGATCACATTTCCCATGATCAATCATAGCCATCAGATCTTCAATCTTGTCCAGGTTCAATGTATCCTTTGATCTAAAAACGTTTTACCCCGCCTTGGAACTTGCATTTTCACCTTGGAACTTGTGTTAGGGTATTGCGGTTCAATCTGAGCTGTAGATCTTCCTGCCAATCTTTCTTTACCATAGATTCTTTAACAATCTTCTTCCATGGCTTACCAATCATTGATCCGCTCTAGCTCATCAACTTCCTTCATTTAAATATCACATGTAAACATTTAATGCATTCTGTTATAGCTCGGTTGTAACTCGGTAAATACTAAACTTCACTCGGTAGACATTCTGCCTTCATTAACCGATAGCAATAACCTTAGGGTTTACCGACTAGGTTCCTTAGGGTTTACCAACTAGGTTCTTTGCTCGGTAATATAGTATAGTATTAACCTTTCAAACAATAGCATATGTAGGATATCAAAACAATCTAAACATCATGATCTCATCATTGTCTAACTTGGTAATAGTTGCCCATTGAATAACTTATCCCCTTATTCATCATATTCTTTCTGTGTCTTTTACCAACATTTTTATACTCATCAAATCATACTTCTTAAGATATGGCAACATCATACTGAATTAGAAAATCAATTTCTTGACATCAATGACAAAATAATAATATTAAAACAGTAATCATCCTTAATCAGTTATATCCATAGTCATCAACAACCTTCTCAATATCCTTATTGAAATGCCAACAATCTCTCATTGTAATTGGAATGCCAACCTTCTTCTTGTCTGTTATAATGCCAACAATCTCCCCCTTTGGCATTGATGGCAAAACCAATTGATTTGACTTTAATAGATTCAGATTGCTGTGATTCTGAAATGCTGAAATGCTCTCCCCCATACATTAGTCTTCTCCTATTTTCTTAGTCTTCTTTCCAATCTGTAGTTTGCTCTTCTCCCCTTTCATAGGTATTCTCCCTCTTTCATAGGTATTCTCCCCCTTTGACAACAATTCCAAAAAAAAAGAACTAAAACATAATTTGTTTCTGTAAGAAGTTATTTCCTGCTGTTGTGTATCAACTGAGTCTCAGTCAGAGCATTTGTCTTCAATTCCTGTTCCCTGTTTAATGTTTCCTACACACCTTTAGAAAACCTCCTAAAGTGTGTAAATCAACATCAACTCCTAAAAGATATTCTGTAGAGTCATCGAATTGATGCTTTCACCGAACTCGGTCAGTGAATGGAAGATAGGGGTAGGACCCCTAACTTACTTCTGAGATATTCAAAAGTGTCCTTTGGCAGTGGCTTGGTGAAGATGTCTACAATTTGTTCCTTTGTGCTAACATACTCCAAAACCACTTTCTTCTCTTGAACTTCTTCTCTAAGATAATGATATTTGATAGAGATGTGCTTTGTCTTAGAGTGCATAACAGGATTCTTTGAAATGTTAATGACACTAGTGTTATCATAGAATATAGTTACTGGCTCAGTAACTTGCTCATTTATACCTTCCAAGAGTTGTTTGATCCGTGCTATATTGGTGCAATTCAGTGCTGCAGCAACATATTCAGCTTCTGCTGTTGACTAAGAAACACATCCTTGTTTCTTGCTAAGCCAACTCACTAGTCTTTCTCCTAAAAAGAAAACTCCTCCACTTGTGCTTTTCCTGTCATCAATGTTGTCTGCCCAATCAGCATCAGTATAAACTTTTAAATAAAAAACATTTCCTTTTTGATATACTAAGCCATAATCTTCAGTGCCTTTTAAGTATCTGAAAATTCTTTTGATTGTCGTCATGTGTGTTTCCTTAGGATTTGCAGAAAATCTTGCAACAATACCTACTGCATGTGCTATATCTGGCCTGCTGTGAACAACATATTGCAACTTTCCAATCATAAATTGGTAAAGTGACTCATCAACAGATGCAAATTCATGATTCTTTGATAGTTTACAGTTGGTAGTCATAGGAGTACTTACTGGTTTTGAATCCTCCATTCCAAATTTCTTCAAGATTTTCTTTATGTACTTGGATTGGGTAATGAAAATCTCATCTTTCATTTGCAGTATCTACAGACCTATAAAATATTTTATCTCACCGATTAATGACATCTCAAATTCTTTACTCATTTCATTTCCAAAGTTCTTACATAGAGAGTCATTTTCACTAGAGATAATATCATCAACAAATATGGCTGAGATCAGTATTCCATTTTCATCATTCTTCATGTACATATTGCTGTTTTCACTTGTTCTTATAAAACCAATTTTGATCAAATATGAGTGCAATCTCTCATACCATGCTCTAGGTGCTTGTTTCAGACCATATAAAGCTTTTTTCAATTTACATACCTGATCATTATTTTCTCCTTCAACAAATCCTTCAGGTTGTTCAATGAAAACTTCTTCTTCTAATATACCATTCAGAAATGCAGATTTGACATCCATTTGATATACCTTGAAATTCTTGTAAGCAACATATGCCAACAATGTTCTTACTCCTTCAAGTCTTGCCATAGGTGCAAAAGTCTCACCATAATCAATTCCTTCTTCTTGGGCATAACCTTTGCAAACTAGTCTTGCTTTATTCCGAATGACCCCACCTTTTTCATTTAGCTTGTTTCTGAAGATCCACTTTGTACCGATTACATTTTTGTCCTTCGGTCTTGGGACTAGTGTCCATGTGTCATTCTTCTTGATTTGATCAATCTCTTCTATCATAGCATTTATCCAATCTTCACTGTTAAATGCCTCTTTCACTATTCTCAGTTCAAATTCAGATATTAGACATGTGTTCTGTCTCAGTTTGTTCCTTGTCATCACTGGATCATTCTTATCTCCTATAATTTGACTTGGTGCATGATTCCTTTTGACATACTTGGCTAATACAGGCTCGGTAGGCTCTGTATGATCTTCTTCATCACTTGGTAACTGGATATTCTCTTCATTTTCTTCAATAGTCTTCTCGGTAGGACTTCTCGGTTGAACATAGACAAATCCTTCATAATCTTCTAGTTCTTTGGAGTTTCCTTCATCATTTCTTTCTACAAATTCATCAATTTTCACATTTGCACTTTCCACTATTTTGTTAGGTGATTTGATCAGACATTTAAATGCTTTGCTTCTAGAAGAATAACCTAGAAATGTTCCTTCTTCACTTTTCTGATCAAACTTACCATTTCTATCATCTTTGTGAACATAGCATCTACTCCCAAAGATTTTAAAATAACTTACATTAGGTTTCTTGTCATACCAGATTTCATAAGGTGTCTTCAAAGTACCCTTCTTCAGTTGAACTCGGTTCAAGGTGTAAACAACTGTGCTTATTGCTTCTCTCCAAAATGTTTGTGGCACCTTCTTCTCAATCATCAGTGTTCTAGCACAATCCACAATAGATTTGTTTCTTCTTTCAGCTATTCCATTCTGCTGTGGAATTCTTGGTGCAGAGGTTTGTCTTTTTATACCATGATCATTGCAAAATAAGTTGAACTCATTAGAAGTAAACTCTCCTCCTCTATCTGATCCGAGACATTTCAGTTGTCTTCCTGTTTCATTTTCAACTCTAGCCTTGTACCATTTAAACATTTGAAAAGCTTCTGATTTTTCTTTTAAAAACATTACTGACATCATCCTTGAGTAATCATCCACAAATAATATGAAATATTTATCACCATAATAACTCTAAACTTTCATAGGACCACAAAGATTAGTATGCACAAGATCTAAAATTCCCTTAGAAGTGTAGGACTTACTTGTAAAGCTTGATCTTGTCATCTTACCCATCTGGCATCCTCAACACATAGAATTCTCAGGTTTTTCAAGACTCGGTAGACCTCTTACTTGGTGCTTCTTACTTATTTTGATTAGATTATCAAAATTAACATGACAAAACCTTTTATACCATAACCAGGTATCATCTATCCTTGCATATAGACATTTATTCCAAGTTGAGTCAAGATGAAATGTATTACCTCTTGTTTGTGTCCCGGTAGCTGCTAACTTTCCATGCTTGTCATGAACTTTGACAATTCCTTTTTCAAACTCTATTTGGTAACCTGTGTTGTTTAGCTGTGCTACACTCAACAAATTGTATTTCAAACCTTCAACCCAATAAACATCATTACATTTAGCATTGTCAAGAAGTGTTATGGATCCTTTACCTCTTATCGGACATGGTGCATCATTACCAGATCTTACATAGCTTCCATCATAATCATCTAATTTAATAAACTTGTGTTTATCACCTGTCATGTGATGTGAGCAACCACTATCTATGATCCAAGAATCATTAGTATTTATATGAGATATTAAAGCTTTTTCTTCATACCTTTCTTCATCTGATCCATCTTTGATAGCCACATAAACAACTTTCTCTGTATCAGTTTCATCTGATTTATCATCATTAGATTCCTCATCAACTATTAGGCATGTCTTTTTATCTCTTCTCCTGAAGTCTCGGTCTCCTTTGTAATGATTATCTTTCTGTCTGTCATCTCGGTAATCTCTCTTTTCACTAGATTTTTTGTCAGGACAGTTAGAAGCCATATGTCCTATCTTATCACAATTGAAACATTTTAAAGGTAGCTTTCCTTTATACTTACCTTTTCCTCTCGGTAGCCTTCTAGCTAATAGTGCTTCAAACTCTTCTTGCTTTCTGATTTCCTCATACAGATTGTGTACTGCTTCCATGTTCTTCCGAAATCTTTCACTTGCTCCACTGTGATCTCCTTCAGAGTACTTATACTTTATTTCATTGTAATCATTAGATTCATCAAGATGAAAAGAACTAAATGCAGATTCAACTTTATTTACCAAAGATCCACTGTTATCAAAGTTACTTAACTCAAATGCATGTAGCTTACCAATAGTAGCATCTAAAGAAACTGACATATTGGGTACAGACCTCAATTCATTGATTGCAGAGACTTGGATTGCATAGGCAGGTAGAAAGGTTCTCAACATCTTACTTGTTACATCCTTTTCTTCAATAGTTCATCCTGCTCCTTTGATTTGATTTACAATCTCTTTTAGTCTTTTACTATACCGGGTTATGTTCTCACCTTCATTCATCCTCATAGATTCAAGTTGTCCTCTTAGACTATCCTCTTTTGCTCTTTGAACATGTTCATCTCCACCATACACAGATATGAGCTTAGTCCACATTGCCTTTGCATCAATACATCCTTCTAGATCATTAAACTTTGAGTCGGTCAATGCAGATGTTATTTCAATCATTGCTTGAATATTTTCTTGCTTTGCCTTTATCTCTTCCATAGTCAATGGATAGGTGCTCGGTGTGATGAAATCATTCTCTAGATAATAAACAACATATTCTCCAATTCTTGATAGATGCAGCTTCATCCTTTTCTGCCATGTAGAGAAACTTGACTTATTCAGCTTCGGTGCATCCCTCTTATACATCTTTGGATCTTTAACTCAAGTGCCTCTAAACTTTTCTTCCGGAGTCCAAAGCTTTGATACCAATTGATAGTTCTGATACTTAATATAAGTACAAATCCAATAGTCAACAAGATGAGAGGCGGGGGGGGGGGGGGGGGTGAATCATACAAACTTAATCATCCATAAAAACATCAGATTCAACCTCGGTAACATATATATCAGTCATATAACCAAAACTGTCAAACATGCAAACTCAAAAGCATATGAACAATATAAACCTCATAACACTAGATTTAACGTGGAAACCCAAATAGGGAAAAACCACTGTGGGATTTCGGACCCACTAAGAAATATACTCTTCTAGAGTATGCTCGATTAAAAGCAAATCCTATTAAAGATTACAAACACATTGCTAGATGTGACCCAGTTAAGGGATTTCCCTCAGATCTGTTAGGATCTTCACCTTGTTAGAAGTGACCTTGTTAAAGGATTTCAAACACTCAATAAGAATGTCACCTTGCTAGAGGATTTTACAAATAAGACCATTAAGTCCACTCGGTTAACAGATTTTCTGCTACTTCTCAAAATAACAGTAATAAAAATATGTCTGCAACTTCACATATAAAAATGTTGAAGCAGACTCTTATTTTCTCAATACAATCAATTCATAGGACTTATCTTGTCCCTCTATTAGGCTCTATACTCTGTTATCAAAATAGGTCTTCAAGCTTCTGTGCTCGGTAATCACTATGTAGCATCCCTGTGCATACACTTGCCCGCATACATTGTTTATCAATAGTTTCCTATTTATAAACAATCTTCCAACCACTTAATATCCTTGATTACATTTCCCATGATCAATCATAGCCATCAGATCTTCAATCTTGTCCAGGTTCAATGTATCCTTCGATCTGAAAACATTTTACCCCGCCTTGGAACTTGCATTTTCACCTTGGAACTTGTGTTAGGGTATTGCGGTTCAATCTGAGTTGTAGATCTTCCTGCCGATCTTTCTTTACCATAGATTCTTTAACAATCTTCTTCCACAACTTACCAATCATTGATCCACTCCAGCTCATCAGCTTCCTTCATTTAAATATCACATGTAAACATTTAATGCATTTTGTTATAGCTTGGTAAATACTAAACTTCACTCAGTAGACATTCTGCCTTCATTAACCAATAGCGATAACCTTAGGGTTTACCAACTAGGTTCCTTAGGGTTTACCGACTAGGTTCTTTGCTCGGTAACATAGTATAGTATTAACCTTTCAAACAATAGCATATGTAGGATATCAAAATAATCTAAACATCATGATCTCATCTTTGTCTAACTCGGTAATAGTTGCCCATTGAATAACTTATCCCCTTATTCATCATATTCTTTCTGTGTCTTTTACTGACATCTTTATACTCATCAAATCATACTTCTTAAGATATGGCAACATCATACTGAATTAGAAAATCAATTTCTTGACATCAATGACAAAATAATAATATTAAGATAGTAATCATTCTTAATCAGTTATAGCCACAATCATCAACAACCTTCTCAATATCCTTATTGAAATGCCAACAATCTCTCATTGTAATTGGAATGCCAACCTTCTTCTTGTCTGTTATAATGCCAACACAAGGTGCTGACAGACCTTTCATTATGGGAATACAAATGACTTGGATGCTTGACATGATGGTATGATTCTCGCATGACTCAATCATCTCAATTTATTCAACATTCGCAACAAACAAATACGGGGTAAGTCTCTTCAAACTTAACCTACTTTCATGCATCCCATTTGATTTGTGGATGGTCATGATCTTCTTGTTTATTGTTTAAAACAATATCAATTGTATTCGTGTCTCATCTTCGATGAGAAGCAATTGGGGGTGCCTGTTGCATGGGCTGTGACACCAAGGAAAAATATCAAGGATATCCAGGTGTGGTTGATGGAGTTGCGGAGATGAGGAAATGAAAAGATGCCTGATTGGAGGATCAATGCATTTATCACGGATGATGCGAGTGCAGAGATTCAAGCGATAGAGTAAGTGCAAGAGCAAAATGTTTGTCTACATGAAATCAAACATTATGATACGCTGGTCTACGTTTTATTTCAAATGAGCAGGCTTCCGACTCAATTAAACATTTTGTTCATAACAAGAGTGTTTTTGAATGTCATGTCATACTTTGTATTTGGCACGTTTGTCGAGCATGGTTGAAGAATGTGTACAAGTATGCAACAAAGGAAAGAGCAATGGACCTTTTTCACCATCTAGGGGAGATAATGATGGCAATGCATGGAAGTGAAGAGAGCACTATGGAGGAGTTGCACACTTTCTTTGCCAAATTTAGTGATCACCCACATTTTCTAGAGTACTTATTCAACACATGGTGTCAAGGAGAAGGCTGTATCGGTGAGTTCGACATTACATTCGAGTGGTGGCTTTATGACTTGTTACCCATTTTGGTTGTTGTTTGGTAGTTGACATCTGTTGGCCCACTTGTGGTCCGCCCAATTAAATTTTTTTAAGTTCGGCCCCTCTAGTTGTGTATCATGTCTCCATAGACTTGTTTTCCCTTTAAAGTTCTGTGTTAAATTCTAGTTAAGTGAGAAAGAACGTCTTTAAAACTCTCTGAACCATTGAACCCCCTTGAACAAGTTCAATCGGGTTCATTCAGTTCAATCAGGTTCATTCAGTTCAATCAAGTTCATGTAGTTCAATCAGGTTCATAAGTTTAGTCGGGTTCATGTAGTTCAATTTGGTTCATAAGTTCAGTCGGGTTCATTCAGTTCAATCAGGTTCATAAGTTCAACCAGGTTCAAAATGGTTCAAAGTAGTTCAACAGGTTCCAAAAGTTCAAAGGTTCAACACACATCCAAAATGGAGAGGCAAAGCAATCAGTGGACAAATTTGGTCGACCAACAAAAGTTTGGAAGAGGGATATTGATTCACCATTTACTCAGGCAGCAATTGATTATTTTTCTTAGAGGATTGTGAAAGAGTTAGCACGAAGAATGTTTATAAATTTCAATGCACCCTGTAAATACAAATTTTCTGAGATAGCAAAATTAGTCTATGTGCAGGGGGTATATCTCTCACTTTAATCATTGGATCAAGTTGGATTTTGGATATGTTTTATGAAACCTATTTTTACAAGTTCTCACCAAAGGAACTATGGAAATTCAATCTAGTCTGCAAGATACACTTAAAAAAATACAAGTCTAGAACAAAGAACATTTTCTGATTTTTGTGACAGAAAAACTGTCATGTTGCGGGGGGCATATCTTTTCATTCCACTATTGGATTTTTCCCATTTTTTGACATGTCGTGCATAGACAAGTTGTGCACGTTTCCACCAGAGAGAATAACTGAATTATTTCTCCTTCAAAAAATATGGTGACTGAGTGCGGGTTTGTCCAATGTGACCAACATCAACCAAGTTTCTTGTTTTCAAATATTAAAAAGGCACGACTTATATTTGTAATGATGGAGCCCATAATTAATTCATAAAATATTATGTATTTTATGTTATAATGTTTTCAGATGAAAACATTACGATTAAAGACTACATTGAAGCCAAGAAAGTGTTGAAAGAATGAAGACAGTTATTTATATCCAGCTGTCAGCGTATGATATACCATGATTCAGTTTTTGGAACTGAAAATGTCTCACCAAGAGGAAAAGAAGTATAAATATGCAAAAGAAAGGGGAAAAGAGGATTCTTTTTCCATTAGTCTGTGTGCTACAGGAAAGGGCAATAATTTTTGAGTTTTTAATTATAGCAGGGGGCATGTTTTCTTTGCCTACAATTGTAATGTACAAAACTTGAGTCTTGGAACTCATTTTGATGTTGAAGGAATGGAGAAGGCATTCAGGAGTCTTTGAATTCTTTATTGTTGTCTTCAGATTTTATTGAGCTTTGTCTTATTAATATTATTTTTCAGTACCATTCTTGTCATGACAAGCTGTAGATGTGATTAATTCTGGAATTTTGTTTTTAGATTGAGTTACCTCTTGGGAAGGATATGTGCTCCTACCTCTTTAGTTATTTTCTATGGGTGTTGGGAATATGAACCATGTTTTCTTTTTCCTGCATTCACTTTATTTAGTATTCAGTCCTCTTCACATTTACTTCATGGTTATGAGTAGGTGTTAGTACCTTTATTTGCTTTCCGGTTAAAACCAAATGTGTGGTTTAAAACCAATTAATTTATTGAACATTTGATCGGGGAGCTGTACCTTGTAAAATTCAGAGGAAGATTATCAATCCCATGATAATCGATCCAACCGTTAATGCTTTTTGTCCTTCATTCTAGGCATCGGGAGTTAATTTGCATATTCATTTTTGAAGGACAAATTTGTTCACTAACAGATTTTTGGTGACTTTGCTGGGGATTTGAAAGCAAAGATTAGTGCTTTTATTTCTCCAGACTTTGAAATATCTCTGTGTATAAAGAGATTGGTGACTCTGTGTTTCAATTTAAAAATCTTTGGTAAAAGAATTCCAGTATATAATGGTTTTGGTTGAAGCTCAACCATGGGGGGCTCAAATTGGACCTTTTGCTTTGTCACAATATTTAGCCCTACCTAAACGATCAGGCGAATATCTTCCGAAGTTTTTTGGAGATAGAAATCAAGACCCATATGATCATATTAAAGCAGTTATTGTTGCATGTGGGATTCTCAGAGTACAAGAAGAGGATGTGTTTGTTAGGCTATTTGTTGAAAGCCTTGTCGAAGATTCTACTGAATGGTTTCATAATTTGAAAGAGGGATGCATTACTGGCTGGAATGATTTAAAGGTAAAATTTCTTGGAAGGTTTCAGCTTGTGGTTGACACTTACAAATTGTTGTTGAATTTCTTTCAAATTCAGATGAAAAAGGATGAATCAATGAAAGATTTTGTTGATAGGTTTAATAGGTGTGTTGGTAAGATTCCTCAAGCTTGCCAACCGAATGAAAGTAATCAGCCATGTGTTTTTATTGCTGCATTACAAACTGAGATTAAATTCTTGTTGATACGTAAGAAGTTGCAAAACTTGGAAGATGCACAAGAAGAGGCTATTAAGGTTGATGATAATATGTTTTTGAGTGGAATGAAGTGCATTAATGAGTGCAGTGTGGAGATGCCACATTCATAAATTTATTTTCATAATCAAAATTTGAAATCCATAGAAAAGCTTTAGCAAAGGAAACTCATATTGAAGGCAGCAAAACCAACACCACCCATCTCATATCACCAGAATCTAACAGTCTTTAATGGTGAAGATTTTCATGCATGTCTTATGGCTGAAAATAACTCTCATAGTATTGCAAGCATCTATCATTTTCATGTTGAGGAGGATGATTCTTTTGAAGGTGGAAATGATCACAATTCAAAATCAGAAAATTTAATATCATGTGTAAATGCATCTTCCGTTGAGCGAAAGTTTGGTAATGAAAAATTAGATGAAAGACTGCTGGAAGATATTTATTTTTCTGAATTTGATTCTTTTACATTTGAAGCTTCTAATGTGATTCCTACTAGTGGTCTTGATCAGGCAGACATGAAAGATCAACATGGACAAGAAATGTGTATTGGCGATAAAGCAGGGAATATTTCTCATCTTAATGAGCTGACAGAATTTGAATCTTTTCAATTTGATTGCATGCAGGATAATGATGAATTTTTGCAGCCCAAATCATTGGAGACTCATGAAGGTATTGAAGCACAAACTAAGGAGAACTTATTTTCCCCCATTACGACATCATACACTCAAACTGAAATGGAGGTATTTAAGTTTGATTGTAAAGATGAACTATTTGTTAGTCCTCCCATGATGGAATCCTTTTGCTTTGAAGATGGTGTTTTTAATACATCCTTTGATAGTGAATATTCAGAGGACTCAAATTCAGTTTCAAATAAAAATTTTGCAAATCACCCTCATCATCTTGGAGAGAACTACCATGGCAAAGGTTTATTGTATTTCTCCAAGGCTCCTATGGAATGCATGAGTGTTTTTAATACTAATCAGCCTATTCAATGTAATGCTACAACATTACAGCCAGAAGTCTATAAAATGGAGTGTTTCCTGAGACCTAATGTGTTATTAAGAAAGGTTTCACAATATATTATTATTGGGTCTTCTATCACAATGGTTGCGGGCTATCTAATGGGAATGATGCTCTTCACATTTCAACCACTTTTCCGAACAGGCAGGTACTTCTCTCAACTGGTAAATGGTTTCACTTGAGCAACTACATGCTTCTCTTAAGATATGGGCGGTTTGCCCTATTCCTTGTAAATAATTTTTGATGTGTTGTAGCTTTAGGTGTTTTGGTGTTGGTGTGTGTTTTCCCTGCTCCCTTCCACCGCTTGCAAGTAGCTCCTTGTGCTCTGTTTTCCCTTGACTCTGTTGCCCAATGGTGCTAGGCACTGTTCTCAACCAAATATTCTGAAAGTTCTCCGTATTTTGTATGAAAAAAAGTAGCCCCTAGACAGAGCCAGTTGTTGGCCCACTTGTGGTCCGCCCAATTAAATTTTTTTAAGTCGGGCCCCTCTAGTTGTGTATCATGTCTCCATAGACTTTTTTCCCTTTAAAGTTCTATGTTAAATTCCTGTTAAGTGAAAAAGAACATCTTTAAAACTCTTTGAACCATTGACCCCCCTTGAACCAGTTCAATTGGTTTCATTCAGTTCAATCAGGTTCATGTAGTTCAATCAGGTTCATAAGTTTAGTTGGGTTCATGTAGTTCAATTTGGTTCATAAGTTCAGTCGGGTTCATTCAGTTCAATCAGGTTCATAAGTTCAACCAGGTTCAAAATGGTTCAAAGTAGTTCAACAGGTTCCAAAAGTTCAAAGGTTCAACACACAACCAAAATGGAGAGGCAAAGCAATCAGTGGACAAATTTGGTTAGCCAACAAAAGTTTGGAAGAGGAATATTGATTCACCATTTACTCAGGCAACAATTGATTATTTTTCTTATATTATTGTGAAAGAGTTAGCACGAAGAATGTTTATAAATTTCAATGCAGCCTGTAAATACAAATTTTCTGAGATAGCAAAATCAGTCTCTGTGCAGGGGGTATATCTCTCACTTCAATCATTGGATCAAGTTGGATTTTGGATATGTTTTATGAAACCTATTTTTACAAGTTCTCACTAAAGGAATTATGGAAATTCAATCTGGTCTGCAAGATACACTTAACAAAATACAAGTCTAGAACAAAGAACATTTTCTGATTTTTGTGACAGAAAAACTGTCATGTTGTAGGGGGCATATCTTTTCATTCCATCATTGGATTGTTCCCATTGTTTGACATGTTGTGCACAGACAAGTTGTGCATGTTTCCACTAGAGCGATTAACCGAATTATGTCTCCTTCAAAAGATATGGTTGACTGAGTGCGGGTTTGTCCAAAGTGACCAACAACAACCAAGTTTCTTATTTTCAAATATTAAAAAGGCACGACTTATATTTGTAACAATGGAGCCCATGATTAATTCATAAAATATTATGTATTTTAAGTTATAATGTTTTCAGATGAAAACATTACGATTAAAGACTACATTGAAGCCAAGAAAGTGTTGAAAGAATGAAGACAGTTATTTATATCCAGCTGTCAGCGTATGATATGCCATGATTCAGTTTTTGGAACTGAAAATGTCTCACCGAGAGGAAAAGAAGGATACATATGCAAAAGAAAGGGGAAAAGAGGGTTCTTTTTCCAGCAGTCTGTGTGCTACAGGAAAGGGCAATAATTTCTGAGTTTTGAATTATAGCAGGGGGCATGTTTTCTTTGCCTACAATTGTAATGTACAAAACTTGAGTCTTGGAACTCATTTTGATATTGAAGGAATGGAGAAGGCATTCAGGTGTCTTTGAATTCTTTATTGTTGTCTTCAGATTTTATTGAGCTTTGTCTCATTAATATTATTTTTCAGTACCATTCTTGTCATGACAAGCTGTAGATGTGATTAATTCTGGAATTTTGTTTACAAATTGAGTTACCTCTTGGGAAGGATATGTGCTCCTACCTCTTTAGTTATTTTCTATGGGTGTTGGGAATATGAACCATGTTTTCTTTTTCCTGCATTCACTTTATTTAGTATTCAGTCCTCTTCACATTTACTTCATGGTTATGAGTAGGTGTTAGTACCTTTATTTGCTTTCCGGTTAAAACCAAATGTGTGGTTTAAAACCAATTAATTTATTGAACATCTGACCGGGGAGCTGTACCCTATAAAATTCAGAGGAAGATTATCAATCCCATGATAATCAATGCAATTGTTAGTGCTTTTTGTCCTTCGTTCTGGGCATCGGGAGTTAATTTGCATATTCATTTTTGAAGGACAAATCTGTTCACTAACAACATCGTACTCCTATTTTTAATTTCTTTATTTAAATTGTTTTTTGACCAGCTATGTGGGCGAAAAACTTCAAGAATTTCGCTCATGCTAACTAGGACACAAATAATGCCATCGAATCATACCATGAAAAATTGAAGTCACTGCACCTAAGAGATGATAAAAAGACATGCTTGAGGAGGATGGACAATCTGTATTTTATACTTGTGTATAAAGTGGAACCATTCTACCAGCATAAGCGATAATTGAAGCATTTTGGATTGATCAAAAACTACAAGTTGACACATTTGTAGACTAGTATGGAGAGGGCAAAGGAAATTCCTAATGCCGATTGTGTTCCAGACGACACTACTCCTGGTTGATACTAGGTGAAACGTCAGACCTCGTGCAACTGGTATGTGGTTAGGAAATTTGGGGATCACTTCTACATCTGTGAATGTCTGTGGAGTTTGTGAGGAAACATGTGCAAGCATGCGTTGAAGGTTGTTGCAATAATGAAAAATTCATTGCAGGATTCATGTGTTCCAGGAAAGTGGATGTTTGTGAATGTTGATCTTTACTAACTTAAAAGATGTGTACCTCACTCTAAGATCTTGTTTCATACAGATCCTATTCCTATGTCAACTCCAACATCTGCTAATACTAATGAAAACCCAACACCTGAACCTGTCATCGATATCATTTCTAATGCACATACAAATTTAGAGGATGTGGACATTGTAATGTGGAATGAAGCAAACAGAAAGTTAAACATATTGTCGCAAATAATGCTAGGTTCAGGCGATAAACTAATGGCATTTGTAGGCTATCTGGATAGGTTCATGGCTGATCTTCAAAATGCCGGTGCCATGTCATTTGATTTTAGACCGTCTACTGATCCAGCCAATACAACCACAGAACGTATGCGGCCTTGGTTCAGTGCAAGTCAGGTCCATCATCGCAATCGGCAACAACATATGTAGAGTACTACGAGTGAGATCTATTATGATGCTCAACAGCCTGTCACCTTTGAGTTCCCCTTCGAGACTTCTAGGAGGAGAACGCGAAAGAGGCAATTGAACCAAGCACCGGAACCGCATGTCCTTGCCATTGCATCGGTTGTGTCTGAAACATTTTGGTACTGTAGTGTCATCTTTAAGTGGTTTCTAAACATGTGAATGCTGCACACATTTATTTAGTCGTCATGTCTTGTAGTCAGTGAAAGTGATCAACACTTATGTGTGACAGTGTTCGACACCCCCTCAACACCTGGCCATAGGAGTCCTCGTCAGTGATTGGATTTTGATGGTCTTTTACATGGACAGGGATCATAGAATGATCCTTGCTGATACTAATTTTGGTATTATTTATTTAGATTAAGCTTTCTATTTGTAACTATGTCATATATGTGCTTGATGTTTTGCCATTCTTCATTTAACCTATTGCGTAATATGGAACACCTTTGTTTATTGTATTTGCGTTGTAATGTTTACTATTACTGTCCCTAATCATCTTTTATAATGTATCTTTGTATGCAGGTCTATTGTTTTTCTCCCCTTTTTACCACTAAATGGCTTTCACATACACGTTGGGCGACAGGCGTAGGTTTTATGCAACTTAATTTTCAATATTATGCTTTTATGTCTTCAATTTATTAAATGCTCTAGTTAAATAATTAATACTCTTATGGTGTGATCATGTCTTGCATTTTTTTAGTGCTTAACACTCTTATGTCTTACATTTATTGAATGCTATAGTTATATTACTAACACTCTTATCGTATATATCTGCAAATTGCTAGAGAGGTTGGCAGAGAACGACAAGGAGTCTACCTTATTTCAGTGCCTCCTGGATATGGTTGTTTCAGATATTATCCGAAAAATAACTCCTAGGGCCATTGAGTGGACCATTCGAATGGGAAGACATTATACCGAGGACAATATGTACACTGTCCACATAGAAGACGTGATCTCATTCGCCAGATTGTTGACTCCGTTGACGGTCGCTTTGTATAGGCAACTATGGCTAGTGTATTTCGCCCTTGCATACTGGCCAATCACTCTCCCTTTGATTCACATAATGTGTGCCGACAGACCCCATTGGAGACGTGGACCGTCCTTGGTGCCATACTCCGATTATAGTATTGAGGATTCCACGACATTCTTTCCATGGAACCTGCTTATTATGGACTACACCCACATTTTCACGGGTTATGGTAGTCCTCAGCCAACACGAAGGTTTGTGAGGATACAGAGTAGATTCCCAATGCAGAGGATTGCTCCTGTATGACCATGCTCTTTTTTATAAAATAGTTCATTTCTATGGTTACATAGCCGATCTTTGTACGTCGTTCGTCTCGATTGTTTATGATTTATATGTTTGTGTCGGTTATGTTTACAATTTATATGTTTGTCTCTATACACTTTATATGTCTACAAACCAATACACTTTATATGTTAATTTAAATCTAATAAATATAATCCTTTCTCAAAACATGTCATAGGCATTAAGTCTACTCTAAAAGGAATAGCATTGATTTCTGTAATAATGCAATTTTGATATGCAATGAAATTAAGATGTGAGATATGGAATGTAGATAATCTAATAAATATAATCCTTTCTCTAAACATGTCATATCATTAAGTCTACTCTAAAAGGAATAGCATTGATTTATGTAATAATGCGATATTGATATGCAATGAAATTAAGATGTGAGATATGGAATGCAGATGTGTACATTGTGAGCACTTGGATTGAAGATAATTTTCTCTCCTTCATGATGATGCAAGTATGTCAATGTTTCATTTAAGATATATCAATTAATTAAGATTAATTAATGAGGTTAGGTTTTAGAAATGCATTATTGTTACAATATAAACAATCCATTACATGTCATCAAAGGGAATGGGGCAAGAAAATCGAAGACAACACGTATAACACTAGTAGATAGTATAAAATAATATCATAAGTGATCGACAAGGAAACTTAAAAATTGAACATAAATTACATATAGTACAAATTATCGACAAAGTTGTCAAACAAGGTAAATAGAGTTTGCGAATCAGCGAAAATGACTAACACTGTGTGTTAGCCTATTTCGCCATTTCACGGGGCAAAAGGAAATGGCGGCTAGGCAGTCCGCGAATCAGCGAAATAGAATAACACGACCTGTTAGTCTATTTTGCCGTGTCACGGGCCAAAAGGAAAGATTGAAGCTATTCTGGCTCCAAAACAGACCTTTCGTACTATATACACCTAAAAATGGTCCGAAGATAATTAATTAAATAAGCAATTATCTAATTAATCCTCCTTCCCAGTTTAATTGAATTCATAAGCAATTTGATTAAATCCCCCCTTTTCATCTACTTATTAATAAATCTAAGGATTTATTTAATGGGTTCATTTCAATAATCCCCTTTGATTAATTAATTCAAATTAATTAATTCTTCCCCATCAAATGCATTTCTTCTAATCCTCTAATTAATTAAAACAAATCAATTTATGAGTTATAGAAATTTATTAGCCTTTTCCTATTATTTGAATTTCTAAATTTAAATTACCCACATGCTTCCTAACTTTTAACCACCTAACCTAACCACTCCTAAACCTAACCCATTCCATCTAACCTTGGGTTTGCCTAGCCCCATCCTAGCTTGCACGTCCTAACCACCATGTCCCCTTTCCTTGAACACTTTGTCCTCTCATGAGAAAAGATTTGTGACACTTGTCACTAAGTTTTCCCTTTCATCCAACCTCTTCTAGAAGCTTCTTGACACTTGTCACCATGGAGATGACATTGTCCCCTTTCATCCAACCCATTCTCCTACCAACCTCCAAATGTCCCCTTTAATTCAACCTCTTCTCTAATCACCTCCAATTTAACTATTGATATCTTCAGACTTAATCTTGACCATTGATTCCTACCACCAAGCACCCCTGGCCTTGGAAATCCTATAAATAGACCCCATTTTGGAGCTCAAAGGATCCCCAAGTCCATCTCATTTGCATTCATGCATTGTTACTATAGGAATCTAGCTTCTAGTTTATCATTTTAGCAATGTTATCATGTTCAATTTTAGCTTAAATCTTAGCTTATTTCATAGCAATATCATAGAATCATATAGCTTAAATCATTATCTCATATAGATCATGCATCTTCATCATTTAAATCCTCCATTTAAGTGTAGTCAAGTCACTGGAATTTGCATAACCAGATCTGAGAGAAAAATTCAGACTCACATTTACTAGGAGGCGATAGATCCCTTAGCTATGGTTTATCTTTCTTTGTTTTAAATTTTCTAACCATGCTTGTAATGATCTATTGAGTGTCTTTGTGTTGCAGGTGCAGGCACACAGGTCCACACTTCACAGATACACGATACGTACAACGTGGAAAAAGGAAATGGCGGCCACCCAGTCCGCTTATCAATGAAATAGACTAACATGTCGTGTTAGTCGATTTCACTGATTCAAGGACTGGCTGGCCAACTTTTCCTTTTGGCATGTGAAATGACAAAATAGACTAACACGCTGTGTTAGTTGATTTCGCTAGTTCACGGAATGCATGGTTGCCATTTCCTTTTCACTCGTGAAACGATGAAATAGACTAACATGCTGTGTTAGTCCTTTTCACTAACTCATTGACTGGTAGGCCACCATATCCTTTATGCCCCCGAAACGATGAAATCGACTAACACTAACACGCTGCGTTAGTCCTTTTCGCTAATTCGCTGACTAGAAGGCCGACATTTCCTTTACGCCCGCGAAATGACGAAATCGACTAACACGATGTGTTAGCCTATTTCACCGTGAGACAACAACGTGGAATTGGTGGGCAGCCAGTCAACGAATCAACTAAAGCAACTTCCTAACATTTATCACATATAAATGAAGTGTTACTTTTAATTTGAGTTTCTTTGTTTACGGAATACAAGTATAACTAACCTGCGTGTTATACTCCACCTTTTTCATGTGGGCTGAAGCTATTGTGGCTCCAAAACAAACCTTTCGTGTGCTAGAGCTTAAATAGTTAAATACTCATTGATCTATATTTAATATTTACAAAGAAGAATACTCATTGAGTAGTCTATCTTATGTACTGGTGATTCAGTTTATCCATCATTTATAAATAAGCATTTTTCAGTCTTCAATAAGCAACTATTATAAGCAGGTGGAAGTTAATATTTACGAAGAAGAATACTCATTGAGCAAGCTATCTTATGTACTTGTGATTCAGTTTATCCATCATTTATAAATAAGCATTTTTCAGTCTTCTATAAGCAACTATTATAAGCAGGTGGAAGTTAAGAAAAATTGCCATCATACAATTAGTGGTTCTTTTAAATACGCTATATAAAAACCTTTAACCTACAGTTAGTTTTCAGGTATAGATTCACCCGCCTTGGTTCGCCAAGACTGATTCGGAAGTCATTAAGAGAAGTGCGAAAACCATTCATCATACAAGACATGTAGAAAAGCCACATAGAACCATTTAGAAAGAATGAAAAAGTGTACAAGAAACCAATCATTAACCATTGAAGCTGTTTAAGTGAATTCAATCACATTTATTTTTTTATTTTTTTTGATAAGGTGGCAAGGCCACTTAATATATTTTATTAATATATATATTATTACAACTGGTTCAAGAAGGGCTCCCGAAGAAAATAACTAGAAAGAAAAACTTCCGTCAATCAAGTTTATTGAAAATAACCATTCATGAAGCATACAAAGTGTTTTCTTAAATAAAAGAATATGTCTGATTACAAAAAGTCTG
Source organism: Cryptomeria japonica (assembly GCF_030272615.1). NCBI lineage: Eukaryota > Viridiplantae > Streptophyta > Pinopsida > Cupressales > Cupressaceae > Cryptomeria > Cryptomeria japonica. The sequence goes on from NC_081405.1 coordinate 290,654,844, forward strand.
CACCACTACTGACGTTTTATTCAACAGGAGTCGGCAATATACATCTAGAAAACTTTCGTAACAGTGCAAACATGTTATAGAGGCAGAGGTTGAGTATTTAAATGACTTTTGTTTCCCCCAGTGGTCAGAGTAAGGGGAGGCACATCATTCTCATCATCTTCATCGGTTATGGAGGCAAACACCTCCGCGTACCTCCGTTTCTAGTACTAAGCGCTCTGCACACAAACATCTAGCATGCCCTGCATCTGGTCACTTATGATTTTGCTATTTTTAGCACACACCTCACGCACTACCTCTTGTCTCTCATTCGCCATCTGCACACCACACACTTCAAGCTCAAGGTCCTTATTCTTATCGTCCAAGTCCATGACCTTGCTATTGAGTTCAGTGCATTTCTTATTGAGTTCAGTGCATTTCTTATTGAGTTCAGTGCATCTCCTTTTCACTTCAGTGAATCTCCATTCAAGATTAGAAATAATCCCCTTCAGCCTTTCATTTTCAGCATGGGCCATTTCAACCTTCTGCATTAGTAGTTCTACACGCATGTCATCAAACTTCATTGTGTCCATCCCATCATTCTAGCCTGCAAAGGGTGGTGGTGGTTGTCTTGCAGACTTCCCTAAACCACCGTCAGAGGTGAGAACATTGGCCATCCCATTCGCCTTTGAATTCGTAGCACGCGTTCCATTTTGTGGAATAGATGTTTCGATACCCTTTCTTTTTCCTATCTGTGCTCTTCCCATTGCTATCCCTATAAAGAATTCCAAAAAGAAGTATCAATAGACAGGTGGGCAAGACAACATGAAAAATGCAGGAAACAATAGTTTATGCCAACACGAAATGAACAACTATTTGTTGCATTTTTTGCATGAATAACATTATGTACAATACAAAAGTTAATGTGTTCACTAAAGTTGACATGTTCACTAAACTGGGCACTTGGGTGGCAGGTTACCTGCCAATTGGGAATCCATGTTTTGGGAAGATAACTCCATCAGTCACTACTCCTCGTCCCGCATCCAACTTATTACACATCTGCCATGAAACTATAACGGAAGTCTGGTGTATTTTAATTGATTTTTTTTTTGTTATTTTTTTTGTTGTTAATTCATTTCAGAATCAGTGTTAAAAAAAATAAATAACAATGGTATATTCAACTGTCGTAAGCTATAGTGGAAAGAGCACATGGTTCACAATTTCAATCAAACATTCCTCTTGATCTATTTACGTAAAAGAGTTGCAGGGACCCTATTGCGACACAATAACAAAACCTATGCATATGCAATATATAAGAGACCTTGAACAAAACTTGATAAGAGACCTTGAACAAAACTTGAATAATAAATGACTATCGTTGACTTTATTGTACCATCCACTATCATTATTTAAAATGTTGTGCACCAAAGACAGGTTTCTGAAGTTATTAAAGGGTAGTTGATGGTGCAGGATCACCATGAAACAATCCAACAAATCAAGCCTTTACAGTTATGTTTCTTAAAATAGCAGGAAAGGTTGAAAATAAAGTACAATTCATCTAAAACGTAAACAATAATTGAGAGGGTTTAAACTATGGTAAGATAAAAGCCATGTCAATATAACATCTCCAAATTGCATATGAATAGTCTATCAAGACTGATCTTCCACCATAGTATCTCGCCCTATATATTAGGAAAGAGGAACAACAACTATGATTGGAGAATATTATCGCCTCCACTATCTGGATTGCGCAATGGATTTGATGGCACTGTAAAATGCTTTACACTTCTTCTCATTCTTATGCAACTCAGGAGGGGTGATGCCAAGTGATCATAGCCTCTGACTTACCCGTCTGATCACAGGGCTACATTTAACATCCTCTTTTTGTGGCTGGACACTTTCGCCAACTTTATCCTGCCACATACAAATGACATCATATGAGTGCTGCCTATTTCATTCCATTGGAATAAGGTAAATGATGGAATAAGAAGACGGAGGAAGGGATCTTGTCATCTTCAAAACTTACCACGGGTGGGGAACAAACCAAGTCTTCAATACGCTACACCGCCCATGAGTTTAGGGAATCTGACAAGACATCGACGAAAGGACTTGGGCAAGGCAGTTGGGAATTTCCATCAAAGACTGACAATGCAAAATTTAGCACAATGTCGTGGGAGTGGAATAGTATGACACATTACACCCTTCCTCAGGCCATCAACAATGCCTTCCCTAACCACTGCCCCATCCACTAGTAGGTGGACTTCAACTCCAACAACAACAGCGTGAGCATCTTCATTGGCACACTCTTCTTTGTCTTCCATGGTTGCTTGCATCAGTAACGAGTGGACGCAGTCGCTTAAATAAAATTCTTTATACATGTCCATCAAAAATAGGCAAATGAATTTATGGCAATGCACTACAATAGTACTAGAATAGCTATCTCTCCTGACCCATTTCCCCCATCATGGTCACGGTTTGCATTTGTAAATCCATCATCATTTCGCTTAGACTCTTTCTCAATGCTTTCTTCTATCGGATTATGTTGCAAAATGTGACACACTATATAGGAGTGTAAGTACACATTAAACCCATATGCCTATAAACACTACTGGACCAAGGCCGATGAATTTTACATGACTAAGGCAATAACAGGAACACAGATAAAGGACACAAACCATAACATCATAAAAAATGCTCTCCAGTATAACACTGCCTCTCACTACCTATTATCCAAAAGAAGAGCCCGATACCGCAGACTCCTCTGCAATCTTCTCGCCACTGCATGAACTCAAATTTCCATTCAGCGTCTCCTTCAACTTCTCCCTAGAAATAGACTTATGAAGTTCTCATCTAATACCGTGACCGATTGCATAAAAAAAGAGTTACTGTATAGTATAACACACCATGTGATGATATAGCACTACATGTCATGCACAATGGCACCGCATTACCTGTTCATCTTTGCACCTATCCTCCAACATCTCCCTCATTTCAGGAGAGTTCTCTGCAATCATCTCACCACTACATGCACTCAGTTTTTCAATCGTCATCTCCTTCAGCTTCTTCCTCCTAACAGATGTCTGAGATTTTGGACATAGTTTTTTGAGAACACTACACACGACGTCATCAAGCAACTGCATTGACTGTTCTTTGCTCCTATCGTCCATCATCTGCCCCAACTTAGGAGACCGCTTTGCAATCTTCTCGCCACTGCATGCACCCAATTATTCATTCGACATCTCCTTCAGCTTCTTTGATGAAACAAACTTATACGTAACAGACGATCGAGGTTTTTGACTTAAGTTTTTGGGCACATTGCATTCTGTGTCATCCAATACCATAGGATAGTCCATGCTCCCTCCACGGACCCCATCAACCTACAATGAGATGGACAAGATAGTTAGCATACTACACACTGGAGTGCAAAGCATACCATGCAATGAAAACACACATATGGACAGGTCAACAGAAAGTCACCTTCGATGACAAAAGTGTTGCCTCATCTGAAGTCGGACTTGTTTTTTCTGCGACTTCCTTCTTTTCTTGGTTCCTCGATGAATCACATGCAAGCTCATTGACTGGCACATTTGTTTCAGGATGTGAAGTCCGCCCTTTTTTTTCTGCAGCATTCTTCTTTTTTGGCTTCCCCGACAAAACAGGTGCACCCTCATTTGTTTTAGGATCTGAAGTCGGCCTTGTTTTTTCCGCAACATTCTTCTTTTTTTTCTTCCCCAACGAAACAGATGCAACCTCATTCACTGGCACGTTTGTTTCATGATTATCCTTCGATGCCAGAACCTCCTCACCATGACCTGCACTTTCACTTAAAATCTGGGAACTAGGATAGGATAGGTCAATAAGTCATTCTTCACATGTTTAAAGGAATTTAGTAAACTGCAAAACAATACGATCACTAAAAATTACCTCTGTTGCAATATTCTTTCTTTGCAGTAACTCTAAAACCTTCTTCCTTCTCATCTCCCTAACCAGACTGTTGTCGTACACTCGCATTGCTTCCTTTATATCTTCCTTCCCTTTGATAGGAAGCTCAACACGTGTTTTCTTACCATATTTCATGCACACCCGGTCAGTGACACATTTTTTTGCATACTGTGTTGTACACCCATTTGGTATTCAATATTAGACTCTCTCTTTTTCAAGTGCATCAGTGATTTCTTCTTATGATCCGCGCTGTGCTGTCCACTACCACACGGTTGATGAATGCATTGTGCAATCCCCAATAATGGAAGTTGATGTTCTCTGGCTCTATGCATATTAGACCTTCCCAGATCCCAAAACTGACGGCCTCCACTTTCAGAACAATAACAGAAGAGACAAAATTAGTGCAACCTGCCATTAATATGTTCTCTTTTGTGATCGACCTATTGTTGCACACAACCAACAAAGACAAAGAGTCACATTGAATTTTGCACAATCAAGTATTATAAAGATAATCCAACATATAATGACTAATAGTGGACCTCCTTGTTACTCACCCCTCCTCCTCGTTCCTATTCGTGGGCGCTGACAGAATCATATTGCCATCCAGTCTCTTGCTCTATGCTCACCTTGTGCTTGCTACGAACATCCCCTTTTTCACTCTCACCACCTGGAGAATAAGTATAATTGCTCTCATCTACATTTCCAATGGCCTCATCTTCCTCACCAGCACAACCACTATCATAATGCTATTCAATAAAATAACACACATCATCAATGCTTTTTATGCCCATGTATATATCTACATTTTCACCTATAAATCCCAACTTCCAGCAACCATGCCATGCAATGATGGAAAAAAAATATAATGCAATAATAAATAAATACCAGTATGGTTGTATAGTTACTAAGAAGCTGACTTGACAATAGGTTCAAAATTGGAGACCTGACTCATGACTCATTCAGATTTGAATCCCCAACTAGTCCTTGACCTAAAGGCCCATCTCCTGACTCTTTCAGCTTTGGATCCCCAACTAGTCCCGCATCTGAAAGCCCAACTCCTGACTCTTTCAGATTTGAATCCTCAACTAGTCGTGGATGTGAAAGTCCAATTCCTAAATCTTTCAGATTTGAATCCCCAACTTGTTGCGCATCTGAAAGCCCAACTCATGACTCTTTCAGATTTAAATCCTCAACTAGTCCTAGATGCGAAAGCCCAACTCCTGAATCTTTCAGATTTGAATCTCCAACTGGTCATGCATCTGAAAGACCAACTCCTGACTCTTTTGAATTCAAATCCTCAACTACTCCCAGATGTGAAAGCCCAACTCCTGAATCTTTCAGATATGAATGCCAAACTGGTCCCGCATATGAAAGCCCAACTCTCTCCTGGGTATACAAATTAGTTCTCTAGTCACAAGCATTAAATAGTGACAACACCAAGCAATACTACATGTTGCATAATCCATTAAAACTACTTATCTTACAGGCAGGCTGATGTCACGTGTCACTAGGAAGCGAGCACGACCAACTCCCAGGAGATCATCTACCTTTAGCTCCAGTAACCCATGTAGACGTATAAAAATGACCATATTCCTAAATGAATATTTTATGTTCATTTTTCTATTTAATTAAATCCAATTTAATTAAATTATTCACATTCTTCTATTTAATTAAGTAAATCACTTGATTAAATTCACTATACCATTTAATGAATAAATCATTTTATTCAATTAAATCCCCCTAGCCATTTTTAATTAAATTCAAATTTAATTAAATAGTTATCCTAAATTGAATAAATCAAATTTATTTAATTACAACCAAATTGAATGAAAATCAATTAATTCAATTAAATCCTATTATCCTCCATCCACTTGCAAAATCCCAAACCCCTTCCTAATCCCTTCTAGAATCTTTTAATCGATTCTAATTAACCTAACCCTCCTCTAAACTTTGTCACATCCCTAAGCAAAGGGAGGTCACTTCTCAAATGGCCCAAAGTCTTGGATAACCATTGAAGGTTTTCAACCTTCAACCACCAAAACCCTTAAAGTCTTTGAAAACCATTGAAGGTTTCCAACCTTCAACCACTTAATCCCCAAAGTCTCCAATAACCATTAATGGTTATTTCAAACCCTCCCACATGGTTAAAACATTTGTTTTGACTCAACCTCTATCCAACCCAAGGGTCTCATCAGGTCATTAATGCTTTGACCATGATTATCTCTTAATCATTTGCACAAAGGCTTATCTTTGGATTAGATCCTAATTCATTGGGTAAACCTAACTTAGACTTGACCCTTAGCCTTTAGATAACCATGAGGTCTCCTCAGGCCTTTAATGCCTCCAACCTCTTCTTTCAACCCAATCTGGTGTGGACATTTGTCACCATTTCATTGGTGCAAATTGTGCACAAGGATCCCCAACTTTCAAACTTGGCCCTTGATTAAACCTTTCAATCCTGACCATCCATTGCCCTGTTTGTGCTATAAATAGAGCTCTCATTCCTCCATTCTTAACAATCATCTTTCAAATTTGAAGCATCACACTTATGCTCAAATTGTTTCAAGCTTTCATTTTATATATGCTCTTCATTTAGCCTCTTTTAGATGAGAATTAATCATGAATATGCATGCTAGAGTAATTTATTTATCATTTTAGTTCCATCATAGAGTAAATATAGTATGCTAGGATAATCTTCATACTAACCTCGTCATCTTATCATTTAGTTTATTGCATTTCTAGCATCTCATCTAGCTTATAACACACCTCATACTAAGATCAGTTAAAAAAATCTCTCTCGTTCTCATATTTGCCATCCCTAGACCATTTTGCTCAGTAATCTGAGAGCAAAACATTGGTTTGAGGGACATTGTGAGATAGAGAACCATGGGACCCTCCTTGGGAAGCTGAGTAACTCATTGTTACTCCATAGCTTGCATCAAGAAGTCCTGTGTGTGTGTGTGGATTGGTATTTGACATATTTTTCACATTTTTAAATTCTAACAACCCATTTTTCCAACATACAACCCATAATCAAGATCAACAGTTTCCCTCAACCTTTTTCACAACACAATTGACATGATTGAACTGAAACATAAAAAAAATGCAATTCATATTCTTCAAACTATCAATAACACCACACATTCACCACAAATGATACAACTAAAACACGACTGGTTATTCCCACATTGCAATACAAAGTCAGCATGTTTCTATGTTATGTACAACCCAGCTAATGGTTTAGCCATAAACTATCCATGACATTCCTCTCTAGAACATATTTTGTTGCAATTGCAATGAAATAATGACTATGATCCATCGCCAATGCTGTTAAAAAGGCTTCCTGTGTTCTCCCCATCCAAAATATAACACAAAAACTAGAATTTGTTAAGGATTGATAAAGAAGGATGCAAAACACACTTAACGAATCGATTGCATCTATTCTGGCTCCAAAGCGGACCTTTCCTATAGTGTGTTACCAACAGGTTAGTGAATCGCAGCCGCTAATTACAAAATCGACGGTGTAAAATGAGTGTGCAACAATCAAGATGGTCAATCTATGTTAGAGAATACATAGGGATTCATTATCATTAACAATTCTTTGACGATAATTAATGGGTACAAAGACCTCCAATTCATTATTCGAAAGACACATGTCTTTTGAAATGAGTATCTATTCTAAAGCTTCCATCTCTTTGTTGACATGGGAATATTATTATTTATTAAAAACATAGTCTTAAGTTACGAAAAGAAAAAAAAAACACTGTGAAGGATAGACACGTGAGGAGTTCGTCATGCCAACCAGAGACATCTGAAACAAAACCCCAAATAACATTTCAAATCGGACTTGGATCATCGAACACATGTACTTCTCAACATCATGAACATCAATAATCTAGAAATACAAATATACTGGGATGAACATAAACACTCTCATGCAAATCAACAAAATATATACAAATTTATAACACATAGTTCGCAAGAATCAAGATTTCTGGTTCATATATTCAACACTGGTTTCATGACTTGAAGATCCACAAATAACACTCGTACTGCATTCAAGTTGGAAAATTATATCAAATTGTCTAATATGGTGCATCTATAGCATATAATATAAGGCATCAACCAATTGCATTGTTTATTTTCATTATTATCAAATTCAGTAAAAGTAAGGACATTAATATTACATGATCAAGAACTAAAATTTATACATACATTTGTATCGCATAAAAAAATTATATACAACAAACTATATATATATATATATAACAAGTGCCTTTCAAAAAGTTGCACAAGCCCAAAGATTATTAATAAGGGGACATTACAGTGCAAGTAGTATTAAAGAAGGGAGAGAGAGCAACAACCTGGGAACATCTGGACATTTGCTGGGGGACTACTCAATAGTCCTTGAAAATCAACAACTTGCATGGATAACTAATGTTAGTGGTAGTCTACATTGGGAAGTACATGCATTTCAAAAGACATAAAAGGAACCTACATGTTCATATATGTAAATGCAGTTTAACATTCAATATAAACTACCACTAAGTAATTTATATCACCTAAATTATATCTGTCCATTTGCCATTGTGCCAGAGTTGTCTATATCAGCCACCTATTTTCGTACTGTTGTTATGCGCTCAAGGACAGATGCCTCTATTCTGACTCAAAATCAATGCTATGGTCCGACTAACACGCAACTTAGTCACACATTTTACACTATATTTGACATTCAACGTCTGCAATTGAATAACATGCCACTAACATGCAATACCATTTGTCTATTCTTGAGCCTTTTTATTGACTAACTCCATCTCCTATTGTAAATTGCATCGAGTGTTAGCCTTTGGCTTTACTGCTATTGCTTGTATCAAATCACAAACCATACATGAACAATGGTCCAAGAGGTTGTGTCTATTCTGGCTCCATAATAGACAAATCATACAGACTAACAATGCCATGTTAGACAAAAGCAGCCATCAAATGCAAAAGCTACGATTAAAAACCTACCACAAACATGGGGTGTTAGTCCCCCAATACTATTTTTTGCAACCACAATAGAGGCATCCCACTGCGAGAGTAACTTGAGTTTTGTGCTAGTCTTTTCTCTGACAAAAGTACCAAGTTTTATAGCTCGCAGCCTCTTCCTCCTATCGGGATGTCGTCCGAATGCGATTCCTTCATTTGCAAGCTTTTAATGTGCATGCTATGCACAATAAACCGGCGGTAACCACAAAGCATGCTGCAATCATCCTTCGACATGTCCACATAATTTTGCATGGGCCTCTAGGATTGAAACCGAGAACTCGACAACAACTCCACATCATATACCATGGGTCCGAGCACCACGACAAATTGGCATGGTATGCATGTCTCAGAAATGTCTGTCGACGCATGTCGTTGGTATGATAGGTCCGCTATCGAGCCACAATACACATAGCCTCCCACATATATTTGCATTTATGTTTATTCTGCAATTTTGGAGTGTGATTAAGTGCTTCCAACTTGTGTCAGACATGTCTATTCTGGCTTCAAAATGAGATTGTACCAATGACATGAATCAACATACATGAGATGCGTCTATTTTGGCTCCAAAAAGGACCTATCGTACCAATGACATGCATCAACATACATGTCTGAGAATAAATATATATGCAAATACAAGTGGCAGGCACTGAAGAGCTACATGAAAGAGAAAGTGAGGTAAAATGTTTTGTTTCAAATTGAGCTTCTATTATGTGGTCTTGACCTTGTTTACATGTTATGGTTTGCCTTTTGATGCAAACAGACTCATGAAAATCAGGTTGTTGACTAGTTGATGCAACCATTCCTTGACTGTGTGTGACCTGCTCTTGTTTAGGAGTTGATCTACTGTTTGCTGACAGTTAGGAGTTGATCTGCTGTTTGTTTGATGATAGCAAACATGGCGCCTTTTTAATCTGCCTAATGTGGAAAAAGTAAGACTAATGCGCAAAGGAAAACACTATTCTTGAAGGGCTCCTTGTTGAAGTAGCCTGCGTCTATTCTGGCTCATTGTCGAAAGGGGATTTATGGGATTGCAGTTTTCTATGTCGTGCTACAGCTTGGGGTATGTTGAAATCCGCCTCTATAACTCATATTTTTCTTGTTTCGGTTTGGATTTTGTTTAAAATCATCAGGATTTTCATTGTTTGTTTGCGTTTCTTGTTTGCCTCTATATGTAGCTAGAATAGCTTCACCCTATATTGAATATTTGCTTGTTTTGGAGCTAGAATAGACGCATACCATCGCGTTAGGGTTAGAGACCGCTATGGTTAGGTTTTTTTTTTTTTTTTTTAATCTAATGAGCACCTGAGAATAATGGAAATAGAGCATAATATTTCCATAGTTTCTTTTATCTATGTTTTATTCTGTTGTTTTCCTCTGTATTGCAGAGGACATGTTTGTGTGTGTGTGTGTGTATTGCTTCATATATATATATATATATATATATGTATATACATACATATACATATATATATGTATATATACATATATATATGTATATATACATATACATATATGTATATATATACATATATATAGAGAGAGAACATATACATATATATATATATATATATATGTATATATATATATGTATATGCATATCTCTCTCTATATATGTATATATATATAGAGAGAGAACATATACATATATATATATATGTATATATATATGTATATGTATATCTCTCTCTATATATGTATATATATACATATATGTATATGTATATATACATATATATATGTATATGTATGTATATGTATATATACATATATATACATATATATACATACATGTATATATATGTATGTATATATACATATACACATATGTATATATGTATATATGTATGTATATATACATATACATATATATATATACATATGTATATATATGTTTATATATGTATATATACATATATATCTATATATACATATGTATATATATATATGTATGTATATGTATATATATGTATACATATATATATATATACATATACATATATATATATATGTAGATACATATGTATATATGTATATATATACATATATATACATATATATATGTATATACATATACATACATATATATATATACATATGTATATACATATATATATATATATATGTATATATATATGTATATACATGTATGTATATACATATATATGTATATACATGTATGTATATAGATATATATATACATCTATGTATATATACATACATGTATATACATATATATATACATACATGTATATACATATATATGTATATACATGTATATATATATATATATATACATGTATATATATATATATATATATATATATATATATATATATATATATATATATATATATATATATATATATATACTAGCACACGCCAAACCGCAAACAAACAATGCAAACCCTAAAGGTTTTCAACAAAATCCCAAAAATCAGCCCTCAACAATGAGACGTCAACTATCAAACAAGGAACCTTGGTATCCTGACATGACCATGCTGCAAAATGATGCCTAATTTTCACAAACAGAACACAAAATGACACAAGAAATAATTTTTTTTTATTGAATGTCTTAGGGTTTTAAATTACCGCAACCACCTAAGCCTCCACCCAATCATTGTCCTCTTGACACCTCCCAAGGGCACACTCACAACCACCTCTGCGATACAAAAATGATATAAAAAATTACAATCGAAAACATAGGGTTGACGAAGGAATCATAAAACTATCATTATCTATTAGGGTTTGAATTTACCGATGCTGCCATAACCCTACACAACAATCTTCAATTGTACCACCCCTCTGTGCGCTACGATACCTCCTTGCACATGAAAAAACCCGCGTGTTATAGGCGATAACAATATACCCAGACAACTTGCGTTATGCATGCAGTCAGCTTTTGTCCTCCCGTTTGGAGCCACAAATATTTTAACAATGCATACCTATAACTGCAATTGAAGCACAACTCCTTCACTCAGTGATTCAACTGAGGACATTGTCTTGCCACGATTAACATGAATTTACACGGTCAAATATTTTGTTTCACCTCCACCAGTGTGTTCTGCATGCAGCTCCTGGACGAAATATATTTTCAATTTTTGCGAAATTGAGTTTTCATTCAAAATTTAAAAATATTTAATTGAAAACTGTGCCCATAACACATGACCGCCGATGTTAGTCGACTCATGGATGGAAGAAGGAATGAGGAAAATTTGTGAAGAAAGGAAATTGAATACCATAGAAGAAGAGGTGCCAATTGAAGAGGAACATGAAATATCCATCCAATCTAAGAGACATACATAATTGGCTACACAAAGGCAATGGATGCAAAACCTTCGTGCAATGAGACAATTGAATCCCAAGGTTGAGAGCATGTCATCTACCACAATTAGAGTTGAAGGCACCCCATCTCTTACATCTCAAGTTGAAGGCACACCATCTCTTATTGGTACACCATTGGTTTCTATAACATCTCATATTGAATGCACTCCCTCTATGACATTTGACGTTGCAAGTACTTCATGATTGACATCAAGTATTGGAGCTACACCATCTTATGCACCTCAATTTCAAGGTATGTCATCATTTTCATCTCCAGTTGAAGGTATGACATCTATCCTTAATGTTGTTGACATTCCTAATCTTGAGGTAACTCAAAGTTTGAGAACACCTCCTAGAGTTTTGCATAGAAAGCCTAAGTAGTTGATTGATATTGATGCTAATGTTTTGAAACCAATGGTTGACAAGATTCCAAAGCTCACTTGTCAAAGACATGCTAACCAAATATGAAAAATACTTTTTGAGCCTTGAAATGAGATAGGAATATGTCAACTATTTGTTAAAATGATGAAAAATCTGAAATTTACAATCATAATGAAGATTCTTGGGGTAAGAACATTGATTGAATCAAGTGACAAATCTATTGTGAATAATTTGATGAGTGCATATGATAGTGTTGGTTCTAACTCACGCACAAAAGATAGTAATGCCACACGACGTGTCATTACATCAGTAATTGTAATCACTCAAACTAATAAAGTTCACCTCATTATAAAGACAAGTAAATAATTGAAGATAAGTATACAAACTCTAATGAGAGCTATGGGAAGGTGACAAAGAGTGGATGATCCACATAACAATGAGTTATGGGTATTTTCCGGTAGATTGCTGCACAAAGATAAAGCAATTGTTTAAGCCTTGAGATCCCTAGTTGAAGATTTTTGGAAGAATAAAATAAGGGTCTCTCCAAATCAAAGAGATGTTGTAAGAAGGAGGATTGGTAGTAAAATCCGTGATCCACATCTAAAACCTTTTTTGGATATGATTCAAACACAATTTTTTTCCAAGTTTCAATGTATGTATCCTCAAATTAAAATTAATCAAATATTCTTTGAAATGGTAAAGCCTTTTTATGTCAAAATAAATCACACATGCACAACTTGTTGTTGTAGAGTACATATCAATTTTTCTAACCATTATGATGTTTATCAACCCATGTGTATAGATTTCCATGCATACAATGTTTTGCAGGAATGCAACATAAATGGTCCACTGACATCTTCAAGGGAATTCATATCTAGCATCTTATGTGAAAGAGTAGATGGTAAACTATATTACAATAAGTGTTTCTTGGATGGAGCATGTGTTCATTGTGGTGGATTGCGACATTTAAAAATTTGTCAACATATGGATATTGGACAAGAAATTGGTAATGAATTAGTGGAATTTGGAAAATATAAGACAATGGCCTACATGTTAAAATATGGAAAAGAAGCAAAAAGGTGTGAATTGGTTAGTGAGAAGATTCCAGTGTATCAGTTTATGGGCAGCTTTCATGAGAATATAGTGTATGAGTATGAAAGGCATAACCATCAAGCTCATTGGTTGGACTCACAATTTAAGTTATGAAAGGACACATTTCCACTTCATATAATCATTTCAATTGTTGACTTTGCAGAGAACTACACACTACAACCACATAACGAGGTGCAATCGCAATATTACAACTCCACACAAGTTGATATATTTGTGCATATAGCATTCATTCATGCACATGATAGTATGGAAGAGGACATGAAGATATTGCGGGAGTATCATTTTTACATCAGTGATGATCGCTCACACTCTACAGAGTTTGTGCAAGGTTGTTTTTAGATATTCTACAATGATTTGGCTAGCTGAGGCATATCATTCTTGTCAACATATCATATGGTTAGATAATTGTGTATCACAATTTAAGAACTCTCAGATGTTTTATTAGTTGAGTAGGATGCATAAGTTGAATGTTGTTCAGTATATGTGGAATTTCTCTGAGGCTGGGCATGGAAAAGAGGAGCATGATGGTGGAGGAGCATGTATTAAAAGAGCTTTAGCACGAGAAGAGTTAAAGTACAAAGAGAATGCAAACTTGAAAGATGCAAAATCAATTGTTCAGTGGTACAATGGTACAATTGGTCCAGGTAATCAAGGTAAGTCTTCAGTTCACATATCTTTTTGGTTGGGAGATGATACTAACATTGCAAAATTCGAAGATAGTTGTACATTGACAGGGTTGAGTGAGCTATACTCTTTCGAAAGTTGTAATGCAGGTTCATGGACTATCCATATACGAGACATTCTATGTTATTGTTCTTCATGTAAATATGGTGCCTATAAATGAGTGTGAGTCAAAGTAGTGGGTGGATGAATGGTGCATGAGGCCTCTAATCCCACTTGAGACATATCGACCTCCGAGTGCACTTCAATTCACATAGATGGAGGCATCAGTTGACTTTGACCGTGTGTCAGATTTAGACCAACCAGGTAAATTATCCACATGCAATTTTTTGTACTTTAATATTTTACCCTAGTTGTTTGCTAAATTATTCTCTTTATCATTGCAGGGCATGTTTATGCAGTTATTGTAGCTGAGTTTGAAAGAATCCGAAGAACAAGGGCAAGGGCCTAAACATTCCATACTCAGAATCAAGAGAACTTGGGAGGAGATGAAACCCATGACCAAGACAACACCCGCAACCGAGACGATACCTGTAATCACGACAACATTAGTGAATAAGGGGATGCTCATCATCAAAGGTTCAATGAAGAAAATGTTCCCTTAGCCAACATCACACACAAACTTCAAGCACTACAACAACAAATGCAGGATATGCAACAAGGGTCCACGACAAGGTACTCTTTGGAGGACATTTTTCCTTATCCTTTTGATAGAAGACTAAACATGGTGCCCTTTCCACCAAACTCAAATATACCAAAGTATGACAAATACAATGGTAAGAGGATCCCCGTGATCACGTTAGGGAATTTTGGACTATGAGCTTAGAGTTTTCCCATAATGACACTTACATGATGAGGCTAATCCCAAGAAGTTTGGGAGGAAAAACAATGGAGTGGCTTTCAAATCTCACACCCCCTATCAGATCATTTGATGAGTTAGTCAACAAATTTATTGCACAATACTCTTATAATATCCAACACGAGGTCACCATGCTTGACATATGCAATACAAATCAAAATAAAAATGATACTTTCATGGTGTTATTACAAAGATGGAGGTGCATGGTCTCAAGGTACCCACGTGATGTGCCTAAAAAGAAGAAATTGGATATTTTAATAGACAATTTGAATGACAAAATGAGTTATAAACTTAAAATATAATGTCTACCTACTTTCCAAAAGCTAATTAAGAATGGCATTCAAGTTTAATAAGCCTCAATCAAGAAGGGACCTTGAAATTCTCTAAGGAAGGTGTTAGTTCATCAAACAATAACACCTATAACAATCAATACAACAACAACTCGGACAAGTCCAAGTTTTGGTCTAGGAGCAAGAATGTTGTTAATGACGGTGTGGTTGATGCCAACAACTTAAAATCCAAGCAACTAGTGATAAATTTATCAAGTAGTACACCACCCAATAATAATCAAAGAAATACCAATCAAGGCACTAGCAACTATCAACCCACTACCTGTCAAGGAAACAAAAACAACCAAGGGAACAACTACAACCAAGGGATCCATAATCAAGGGAGTAACACCAACACTCCACCTCCCCAATATTGAAGAACGTTCATACCATTGGGACAAACCCTAGAATCAGAGCTCTTGGAAAACAAACTCATCACATTGCCAAACATAGGCAATTTTGAACCCCAAGTCAAAACACCATGGTGGAATGACACACTAATGTGACTATCATAGAAATAAGGGACATCGCACAAATGATTGCCTAAGGTTGAAAAACCTAGTTCAAGACATGATAGAAAAGGACAATATAACAGTTGATGGCCATAAGACTAATGGTTACCATGAGGCATTCAAAGATCCCCTTCCTAATTATGACAAGAGAGGATCAACAACATCCAACAACAAAGGAGCCCGCATAAACTACCTCTACGATAATGCCATTAATCACATATCAACATATGACAACCAAGTGAATGTCATAAAAATCAAAGATAAACAAGAACCCACGGTAGTGAATGTGACAATAAGGGCACAAAAATATGTCTTGAAAGGGAGCACATCTAAAGCAACACCTCTTCCTAAGACTCAATACATCTTGGTAGACCAATTGCAAAATATGCCTTCCCAAATATCAATATTAGAGTTTCTCAAAATCTCATCAATACACAAGAGCATTTTGGAGAAAGCTCTTATAGATACTACATTTCCAAACAACCTAGACATCAATCAATTCCAAGCCATGGTGGCACATATGACGGTACCTCATAACCTATCTTTTTCAGAGCATGATGATGTCTCTTTGAGTCATCCACACAAGTCCTACTTTATAAGTTACATCGAGTGAAAAGAGTGCTAATACATGGAGGAGATGGCCTAAATATATTTACCTTAAAATTATCCGTGCATTGGGCTTCTCAGAGAAAGATATTGATCCCAAAAAGAAAATCACTATCTAGGCATATGATGATGAAGAAAGGTCGTCAAAAGGAATAGTGGTGCTACCAATTTAGGTAGGACCTATACAGAAGGACACAATTTGCCAAGTCTTAGACATAGACTTGACATTTAACATACTCTTGGGTCATCCTTGGATCCATAAAATGCAAGCGGTACCTTCTACATATCATCAAAGTCTCAAGTTCCCTTATAATAGACAAGAGATCTCCATATCATAAGACACCAACCCCTTTCAATATTGCAACACTATAAGGGTAACACAAAATGTTCTAGTACCAGATATCAGGGAAGCCCAAACTTCCTCATCATCCAATAATCATGAAAAAGGTCAAGTCTTTGATCATAGACTTTGAAAAGAAGATGAAGATAAAAGACCAAGGCATGGGGGAATACTCTTTTGAATCCCTATGTCTATCAAAGTTGTCGACTTCGCCAAGGTCTCACAGACAACCTTCAACATCAAGGAATAAAGAAACACAACCCATCAAAAAGTTTGATGGAAAATTCATCCAAGTAGGCACGCTCATAGAAGAATCATAAGACAAGGATATCCTCAACTGGCTATACAAGGATGAGGAAGAGACAAGAGAAACTACTCTAGAAGTTTTCATACCCACACACCAATATGGGATACAAAGGAAAGGGACCTATTGGCAAGCATCAAGAAGGCATCACAAAACCAATTCAACCCCATTCACAACTTACCAAAGACAAATCTGGACTTGGGTATGGCCAACATATTCAACCTATACAAAAATGAGATCATCACAATCCTCCAAGGAGAAGATGTGTGACACGTAACAAAGAATCATGGAAAGAAGTGATGCACCAAGTAGCCAAAAAGACAAACAAAGAACAAGAGGATGAAGAATATGAGAAATAACAAGAGGAACTCGTTATTCAAAGAGAAGAGGCTTCCTATAAATGGATACATCACGTTCAAGCAATAACAAAACCTAAGCAAGTCAAATATGAGCCACAACAAGAAGAACTTTCCATTCAAAGGGAGGAGACTGTTTATGAACAAATCCAAAGAGTACAAGCAACCACAAAACCTGAATCAACACAAACAACATGACTTGTATTGATTATTCAGTGGGGTAACCTTAGACAATGATTCTGAAACAAACTCAAATGAATATGAATGGGATACTTTCTCTGATGTCACTGAAGATATTGAGGTGGATACAATCCACACATATAAACCCATACCTTATGAGGGACAAGGTTTAAATCATTTGAATTTGGACCACTACATATCTATAAGGTTAGTGAGAACGAGCAACATCTATACGAAATGGGTAACATTAAGGAGAGTACCATCAAAGACCTTGATATCGTCATAGAATTTGATATATCCAATGATAACTATGATAGAAACTCCATCATGAATCTTATAATGGTAGACCTTGACCCACCAAATGATCCCCTACCTCTCATACATCATGAACTTATAGACTGTGAACAACCTGAAGACATTATACCAACCTTTTGAAATGATGCCGCCATTATCCAATACTCATGCTTAGTCAACCTGGAAACATGTTGCACTAGTGAATATCATAATGAAGCTCTAAATCAGGGGAGTGCCAAGTCTCTTAGTCACAAAATGAACAAAATTAAAATTTGATCTAATGGTGAAAATCATTTAATGGCAGTATTAGATCATAAAAAAGTAAAAAAATAGGATGTATTTGATGGTGAAAACCTCTTTGATGCACCTGAGGATAAGATACTTGACACTCTTCTTGAGTATTATCAGGAAAGATCACCAATTTTGATTGAGACAACTCAATCAATCAATATCGGCACTCAAGCAACAACAAGAACCATACATCTGGCATAATCACTAATAGAATAAGAAAGACTAGACTTCATCAAATTCTTCTAGGAAAATCAAATCAACTTTTCTTGGTCTTATACAGATATGCTAGAAGTTCATCTGGATCTCATCATGCATCAGTTATCAATTTCTCTAGAAGATAAGCTCGTTAAACAAAAACTCAAAAAGATGAATCCACATGTGGCGTTGCTAGTCAAAGATGAACTAAAGAAACTAATGGATGTTGGTTTTATCTGAACTATAGACTATGAAGAATGGATTTCCAACATTATACTGGTCTCCAAACCAGACAAAAGCATCCGAATCTGTATAGATTTTAGGGACCTCAACAAGGCTTGTCTGAAAGATGACTATCCTCTACCAAGCATCGATACAATTGTGGATCTCATGATAGGACATGCGATGCTATCAATCATGGATGGCTTTTCATGGTACAACAAAACAAAGATAGCTCTAGAGGCAGGATAAAATGACATTCACATGTCCATGGGGTACATACTGCTGGAATGTCATGCCTTTTGGTTTGAAAAATGCTAGTGCAACCTATCAAAAAGCAATGACAACAATCTTCCATGACATGATGCATATTTTATGGAGGATTATGTAGATGAATTTCTATCCAAATCATTCATAAGAGAGACACCTAGACATTCTTGATAAAATCTTTCAGAGACTAGAGCAGTTCAACGTCAGATTAAACCCTAAAAAGTGTGTTTTTGGGGTCACATATAGAAAACTCTTAGGCTACATTGTATCAGAAAAAGGCATTGAGGTGGACCTTGTAAAGGCTGAGACAATCATGGAAATGCCACCTCTAAGGAATATTATTCAACTACGATCTCTTCAAGGCAAGATATAATCTATCAGAAGGTTCATTGCTCAATTCGTGGACAAATGTCTCCCATTCAACCATCTACTTCATAAAAATGTACCTTTCAGATGGGAGGACAAGTGTGCAGAACTATTTCTTCAATTGAAGCAATATCTCATGAATCCACCTATATTGGTGCCACCAATAACAGGCAAGCCACTCATTCTATACATATCAACAATGAAAGTATCACTGGGGGAATTTCTAGCACAAAAAGACTCAATAGGAAAGGAAAGGGCCATTTATTACATTAGCAGGATGCTGAATGGCTATGAACTCAATTACACCATCGAAAAAGCTTGTTTAGTTGTGGTGTTTGCTTCCGAAAATTTGCGACACTATATATTAGCTCATACTATCAAGCTAGTGGTCAAGATCGATCCATTAAAATACTTACTCAATAAAGACACTCTCATAGGGAGGTTAGAAAAATGGGTCATGGTCCTAAGCGAGCTCGACATTCAGTACATAGAACAAAAGGCTATCAAAGGATAAGCAATAGAAAATCAAGTGGCAGAAGCAATACTACCAGACAAACACCCACTACATGTGGAATTTCCAGATACAGATGTACTCATTGTTATACCAAAACAATGGATCTTATACTTGTAGCGTCGTAAATTGTACGCACTTGCTAGGGTGGTACAATTTCACACCTAGTTTAGCACCCGCCTTGGTGCATTTTGCATTTTGCATCGCATTTCCCCTTTAGCACTTAATTAATTAAATTAATTAGGTCTAGGGTTCTATTTTATCATCTCCCATATCATAAAGTTGGGCCCTTTTCATTAAAGTGTGCCCCTTTCATTTTATTCTTCCAATACATCATTTAAACTAAAACCCTAATTAGGTCCTATTTTGAACTTGGGGGCTTGATTTCGGGGGTCAAAACATCTCGAAATCAGCTGTAACTTTAGGATTCACTCTAAAATCATCATATCCGACGGCCCTGAAAATTTGGTGAAAAGTTGTCGGGACCATGGCCCCCGGCGTGCACATGGTCCCGGACATTTTTCCTGAAATTTTAGGAGCATGACCCAATCATAAAATAAAGCTTAACCCCAAGAAATTGGTGGGAGATTCAATCTCTAGGTCGGCCAAAAGTTGAAATTAAGACCTAGGGTTTCATATATAAGAGCTCTCTTTCTTCATTTGAAAGGATCCAGATTTTTGGTTTCAGGGACCTTCTATGCAGCGAAAGAGCAGATCTTTGAAGACTTCAACAACATTCAACATCCATCCATCAAGCATTCATCAATTTCATTCATCCATTTAGGGCTTTGAAGGCGTTGAAGAGCAATAAGGGATCACCGATTGAAGATTGGCTTGTACCCCTCCCTTGGGGTTGGGTATGATTTCATGATGTTTTCATGTCTTTGCATAAGCTTCATTACATCATTTGTATTCATGCTTTAGATCACTCTACATCTTGATTTGGGGCATTTACATTATCATTTACAAGCAATTAGGGTTTACTTTCTAGGTTGCTCTAGTTTGCTTACTTGCATTTTAGGATCTTGCACACACACAAGGTCTGCACACACACTACTTTTACAATACAACTTGGCTATTCGTGGAGGTGGAAATCACCAAAGCGGGGGTTTGACTAAGGCAAAACCCTATATAGCCGCCCACCATCCCTTTTTCAGATATAAGTGCAGATTTCTGAATTCGAAGGACGCTGCAAGTTGCAGATCCGACGAGAGTAGACTGAGACGGAACAACACACCAAATTTCAGAGCAAAAGACTAGGACAGGGGCGTGGGGCGCCCTGGTCCTACCAGGACAGGGGCGCTAGGCGCCCTGGTCCCTGGGACAGGGGCACTGGGCGCCCTGGTCCTTCTATCAGACAACAAGTTTCAGACAACTTTTTAGGTTGCAGAACAACAGTTTCAGGAGCAGTTTCAGGGGCAGTATCAGGACAGTGGCGCCTGCACCCCCGTCCCGAACATTTTCACTTAGATTTTAACTCCGGGTACGCATTTGCATTCTTGTCTTGTCCTTGTGTTTACAACTTTCCATTGTTTAACCTTAATTCTGCAATCTTGTTATTAGTTCATACTGGCACTTTGGGATTAGGAATTGAACTTGTATCATTTTATCCATCATTTGCAACAAAGGAATAGAAATCCTAATAGGTAGCCCATGGCTCTCTCTTCCACAAAAAGAAGTAGCCAATTGTGTGATACCTCTAGGCTCTTTCGTATTCCACAATGTGTGTCAAAAGGTAGGATTAGGACATGTTAGCCTAGTCTCGCTTTTTCCCCTACACAATACTTTAATGGGTCCTATACATAGCACGGGTTAGGTGCTGACATCTTGTCCGTCACTGTAGAAGGACACACAATTCCAAGATCCTACAGGTTGATGTTCCCATGCACCAATAATATTGCTGAGTATGAAGCTCTAGTGATAGGCATCAAATTAGTCGTGTAGTGGAAAATCACATAGTTGAAAGTCTATGGGGACTCTCAGTTAGTTATCAATCAGATCAATGATGGCTATCATATAAAGGACGATAAGCCGATTCCCTACAAACACATGGTGGATGATTTTAAGAAATACTTTGTACATATCACATTTGAGCAGATTCCAAGGCTAGACAACAAAGTTGCTGATACAATGGCCACCATTGGCTCACTTCTACAAATTCTAGACAAACAAAATTGTTATGAATTCTTGGTGGAGCAACTATTTTCCCTCGCCTATGACAACTCAAAATCCCAAGTCATTTGTACCCTAGATGGTTCTGATTCACAACTATACAAAAATATCTACACGTACTTGAAAGATAATACCCTCCCACCAGAACTATCTTGTAACTAGAAACACAACTTCATTTACCAAGTAGCCTGCTATACCTTAACCGTTGATACACTTTACCACTGAGGTCTTGATGGTACTCTTCTTAGATGACTCGGTCATAAAGACTTTGACTCCACCTTACATGAGCTCCATGAAGGTATTTGTGGCACACATTCAAGTGGTCCTACTCTTGCCAAGAAACTTCTAAGGATGGGATATTATTGGCCGGTAATGGAGAAAGAGTCATACCGGTTTTCTAAAAAATGCCCTAAGTGCCAGATCCATGGCAATCTGATATAGGCGCTAGCACAGGAGTTGCAACCGTTCACTACATCATGACCTTTCTGCCAATGGGGACTCAACCTCATAGGAAAGATTCATCCTTCCTCATCAAATGGACACAAGTTTATCATAACAACCATTGAGTACTTCACAAAGTCGATTGAGGTAGTCCCATTGACTATAGTTATCGACAAGAAGATATCTTCCTTCATCTTGAATTACCTCATCTATCGGTATGACATTCATAGTTCCATTATAACAGATAATGGATAACCTTTCAAGAATCAGGATATGCAAGATCTTTGTGAATCATTCCATATCCAACATCAATTTTGAACACCATATTATCGACAAGGGAATGGCCAAGCAGAGGCCTCAAACAAAACAATCTCGAAGATCCTCAAGAAGACAATGAATGATGCTGGTAAAGATTGGTCGGTCTAGCTTAATCCTATAGTTTGGGCATACAAAATGAGTATCCACACACCCATAGGAGATACACCCTACTCATTGGTGTATGGATCAAAAGCTATCCTACCTATGGAGGTATAAATTCCATCACTCAGGTTATCATTGAAAGGCCTTATTCCAAATGAGGAGTATTGAGTTAATAGACTGCAAGAGCTAGAACTGCTAGATGAACTCCGACAACATTCCTTTGATCATCTCAAGGCATATCAACAAAAAATGTGCTGAAGATATAATCACAAGGTCATACCAAGGGCATTCAAAATTGGTGATCTGGTCCTAAGAGAAAATCCCTGTAATCAACAAGATTTGGAAAAGAAGGGGAAATTTGAACCTAACTGGTTGGGACCCTTTGTCATCATATCAACTTATGGATTAGGGTCATATCCGTATACACCTAAAAATGATCTAAAGATAATTACTTGAATAAGCAATTATCTCAATTAATCTCCCTCCCCAATTTAATTAAATTCACTAAGCAATTTGATTAAATCTCTCATTCATCTACTTATTAATAAATCTAAGGATTTATTAAATAGGTTCATTTCATCCCCCTTTAATTAAATAATTCAAATTAATTGATTCCCTCCATCCAAATTTATTTCTTCAAATCCTTTAATTAATTAAAACAAAGCCAATCAATGAGTTGTTGAGATTAATTATCCTTTTCCTATTATTTGAATTTTTAAATTCAAATTCTCCTGACTTCTACCACTCCTAAACCTAACCATTCCTAAACCTAACCCATTCTACCTACCACCATGTCCCCTTTCATCCAACATCTTCTAGAACCTTTGTGACACTTGTCACT
This sequence comes from Cryptomeria japonica, assembly GCF_030272615.1. Classification (NCBI taxonomy): domain Eukaryota; kingdom Viridiplantae; phylum Streptophyta; class Pinopsida; order Cupressales; family Cupressaceae; genus Cryptomeria; species Cryptomeria japonica. Next base: position 290,678,792 of record NC_081405.1, read on the forward strand.
AAGTGTTCCCTTTAATCCAACTCCCTTTGCCAACCTCCTCCAATTTAACCATTGATATCTTTAGATCAATCTCAACCGTTGATTCATGCCAACTCACCCCTAGCCTTGGAAAATCCTATAAATAGACCTCATTTTGAGCAATATGGATCGCATCTCATTCGTAGCTTAAGCATTGTTACTATAGGCATCTAGCTTCTAGTTTATCATTTCTTAGCAATGTTATCATGCTCATTTTAGCTTAATTGCATCTTCATTCTAGTTCATTTGCTAGATCAATCATTCATATAGCTTAATCATGCTATTCTTGCTAGATCATACATTTGCATTATTCAAATCCTCCATCTAAGTGTAGTCAAGTCATTGGAATATGCATAATCAGATCTGAGAGCATTTTCATACTCGCATTTACTAGGAGGCAATAAGTCGATTAGCTATGGTTTTGTCTTTCTTTGATTTAAATCTTCTAACCATGCTTGTAATGATTTATTAAGTGCATTGTGGTTGCAAGTACAGGTACACTTCACAGAGCACGACAATATCAGTTATCAAATTCAGAAAGGTATTTTCTTGATGAGCCAACCAACAACATCCATCTGAAGAAATTCTACACTTGTATTGTCCAATGCATGGATAAAGAAAAAAATTATGACTCATACGAGCTTTTACATTGAAAATTCTTTATTCCTTCTAGCTCATTCCTATGTCGTACGAGTTGATTTTCACTGTCGTACTGGAGCTAATTCTGTTTCGTATGAATTTGTGCTTGTTAAATCCTATGTCGTACGAGCTGGTTTTTGTCTCTGTGCAAAATCTAAATATTTGTCGTTCTATCTGATAAAGCATTTTGTACGAGTCTTTGGTTTTGTGATTTTTAGAAAAACTGCAAATTATAAATTTCAAATTTGTCTATATGTTGGTAATTTGCATTTTTGAAGGCTTTCTGGTCATTTTTAGCTCTTGAAAGTGCCGAAAGCTTGGCTAAAAGCCACTCTCTTTCAAAATTGCATCTACAACTCGTGGAGACCTTTCCAACGAGTTAAACAATTAGTCTTTTTGAGTCACGAGCATAAAGTTATGCCTATTTGAAGTTAGGCTAAAATTTCAAATTTTTTTTTTGAAAATTTCATAGTTTGGATCACTAATGCTAATCTTGTTATGTCTATGAGATGTTTGCAACCTAACTCTTTTCTGCAGGACGCTTGTCAAAGAGAAATTCAAAACACAATCATGACTACTAATGGATCTATTTTGCAGGTTGCCTAAGGATTCAACAAAAAAAAACTTTGTGTATTCTTTAAGAATTTTAGGCACACTTCAATTTGGGCTTAAAGAAATGAACTATCATGTCTTATGTGCTTGTGATGATAGGCGAGTATGCTCTCACCTTTCTTAGGTGATCAGAAAGCTAGACTCATCTTTTTGCTTTCATTAGTGCATCTCTTTAGCAGGCTTGCCCTCCCGAGGAGTTATTAACTCTTAGCCCTTAAGGCCGGTGAGAGGGGAACGACCTAAGTGGGAACGACTAACGCCAAGTAATCCAACCCACTATAAAATGAATGTGTTTTTGATGAAAATCAAAGCAACGACAATGCTCAGGAATAGCTCTCCTTCCTACCTTCGAGTATATCAAACCTTGGTTTTCAAGGCTGGGAGACCTCTTAATTGAGTTTATACCCCGATGCACCGAACGGATCCCTTACTAGTGCTAGTTAAAATAGAAGCTACCCGATTCACCTCCGAAAGGGTGATAATATTTGTGCAAGAGAGATAGTAACTCTCCCAAGACACTTGCCATATCATTCCCCCATTAGCATTTGGAGTCAGATAATACGGCATTGAGAATCCATTGCATGAGACTCAATGGCCATATTCTTATTAGCTATTGGGTATGTGCCTAAGTCAGCAAGCAAAGGTTTTCATTCTCAGCCAACTTCCTTAGGGTTTAGCTTGATTGAGAGTCATGTATCACATCATGTGTTTGCTGTGTATTCATCCCTACATTGAAAAATCAAACACTTAAAACTGGAAAACCAAAGTGAAACATCAAAATTCAGTGATCAAAACTCAAACAAGCAAACAATTTTTATCATTGTTCAAATACTTGTCATACGAGTTAGAATTCTCCATCGTATTTCTTGATCCTCTATCGTACGAGTCAAGATTCTTTGTCATACCACTTGATCTTCTGTCGTACGAGTCAAGGTTCTATGTCGTACGAAACATTGCTTTTCACATGAAGTCACTAGTTCGTCGTTCTGTTTTGTATCTCTTGTCATTCTATGCTACATAATCTGTCATAGGAAACTCTGCATCTGTCAGTCCAAAGCTGTGTCCTGCATGCCTATTTCAGACTTGTCATTTTTGCCTAATCAATTTGCAGTAAACATAAACACCTGTTATCTGTCAATCTGTGCTTAGATTGTCTACTTGGTTTGCTTGGTCAAGTTATCATCCGTCAAAATCAAACTCTAGAACATATACACATCAAGATTTTCAAGTGTTCACCCTCAACAAGTTCAAAATCTAAACATCACAAAGTGCATTATCACCCTCTTTGGTAAACTGATCACTCAAACATAGTTTCTCATCAGGATCAATCATCCTTCATCGCGAAACTGAAATGTTTGGTCAGGATAACCTTGTCCCACATCATAGGATAGATCGTTCCTACTGGATTTGGTTCTTATCAATCATCACCATTGCACTCTAAAACCAAAGATCGAAAAACTTGCAAACGTTTAAACACTTGAATCCTCTTTTAGTGTCATATCACTCTATGGCCTTGAAATTGACAATTGATCACTTACCAAAACAACCTTTAAACAATCAAATCTTAGCACAATATCAAACACAATGACCATTTTGATTAGAGAACAGAGACATAAGATCATTGAAACATTTGAAATAGCTGAAGATCATATCAACATGACATACCAAAGCAAAACACAAGAAGAAGACATGACAAACCAACATATCAGAGCAATCAAACAAGTTCAAAATCAAAATCCAACTATGTTAAAACCTCACAAGGATTTAAATACATCTCAAAAGAAAGGTGGCTCTTTTATGCACCTCTTAAAGAGATCCCTAAATGATTTGGCTAAATAAGATCAAAATCGTACACCCATGTCTAACAATGATCCATCCATCCATAAGCAAATTGACTCTCCAAAGGCATCTATTCCTACACCTCCTGAAAGCTTGCAAGAACCTTCCATAGCATCCTTGCCAAATAATGCATCCAAAGCTAAATTTTCCCAGGCGATATCCATGATTGCCATCAAACCTATTTCAGAGGATCCTATTCAAAGCTCATCTCCTTTATATCCAAGCATTGATTAATTGCAAAATCCCCATAGCGCTTCCTTGGAAATTGAAGTCCTCGTTCATAGAATTCTTGTTAAACATGTCCTGATAGATGGGGGAGCTAGCTTGAACATTTACTCTTTGAGTCTTGTCCATGCTCTAGGCTATTTAGAAGATGCAGTTGATCCCCAGAAAAAGATCAAAATCAAAGCACATAATGAAGAAGAGCATTCATCTAAAGAAATGGTGATACTACCTATCACAATGGGACCTTTGCAAAAGCACATAGCATACCAAGTTTTAGACTTGGACCTACCATACAATATACTCTTGGGGAGATCATGGATTTAGGACATGCAAGTTATACCATCAATAGGTCATCAGTGCTTAAAATTCCCCTAGAATGGACAAGAAATCACAATATCAGCATAATCAAATCCAATGCAGTGTTGTAGTAATCTGAGATCAACTCAAGAGGTCATTGTTTCACATAATAGATAGGTAGCATCTTCAAGCACACAATCCAAGGAACAATCATTTGAATCAATCTTGCCAAACATGGAAGAACAAATGTAGTTGAAAGATCAAGGGAATGAATAATATTTGCTATCATGGAAAAACAAACTAGAGCAACTTCAAATTGAGAGGGAAGAAGAAGCAGATATAGTAGTCGATGTAGTTCACACGTATGCAGAACAAACGTTAGGAACTAGCCTACTTGAATCAAAATCACATTCAACTGACATGGACTTAACCAAGGATGATAAGGATTTTCTTATACGAGGTCATTCTGACGACAATATCGTTCTTGACATTGAAATACATACTGATTTCTCTGACATCTTTATCATGACCCCTAATATCTTTGAAACTATTCAAGCTGAAGATCCTTTATCCTTAAGCTATCCTGAACCTATGGACTGGGAAAATGAAGGACATACTGATATTGATACCTTACCTAATGACCATGCCATATCCTTCTATCTTAATGAAATCAAACCCGCAACAACTTTCACCAGGGATTCCACTAACGTATCTTTGATTCATGGGGTTGCCAAATCTCCTAGTCGCAAAAGTGAAAATCAAGAAAACAATATCAGGTCTAATGCTGAAAACCATTTCTTGGCAACATTAGATCAGGAAAAAGTAAAAATAAAGGACGCATCTAATGGTGAAAACCTCCTCGAGGTGCCGGAAGATGGGAGATTTGACACCTTACCTGAATGTTATCAAGAGAAGTTATCTATCATAATAGTACCAACAAAGGCAACTATCATTGGCACAACTGATGTACATTCAACAACTTCTCTGTCAGAACTAGCAAGGCAGAAATATTTGAAACCCTTCAAAAGATGGCAAGTCAATTTTACCTAGTCATATACAGACGTTCCAGGGTTCGATCCATATCTTACAATACAACACCCGAATATCAGTCCAAGAGCAAGAATCAATAATGGAACACATCATGGATCAAGAGCAAGCATCAATAATGGTTCATTTACACAACATAAATCAGAAGAAGGCATTCTATTCATCAAAATGGCTTTAGAATGAAATATAAAACAACTTCAAGTCTTTGGAGACTCTCAGCTTGTCATTAATCAAATCAATGATGACTATCAAACCAAAGATGACAATCTCATGCCTTACAAAAAGATGGTGGATGATTTCAAGAAGTACTTTGTAGAAATAACTTTTGAACAGATTCCAAGAAATGATAATAAAGGAGCAGACGCCATGGCTACACTTGATTCTCTATTGCAGACATAGGAAAATCAACAATGTTATGAATTCCTGGTTGAAGAGTTGTTTCATCCCACCTATAATTGTCCTGATTCCCAAACCATTAGTCAACTTATTGGACACAATTCCTCCCGCTATGGCCAAACTTACACATACCTGAAAGACAATATCCTACATCTTGACTCATAAAAAAAACAAAAGAAAAACTTTATTCGCCAATCTTCCCATTATACTCTCATCGCGGATACCCTGTATAAACGAGGTCTAGACGGTACTCTCTTATGATGTCTTGAACAAGAAGAATCTGAGAAGGCCTTACAAGAAGTCCATAATGGCGTTTGTGGCACTCACTCAAGTGGTCTTACCCTTTCGAAAAAACTCATATGCTTGGACTACTATTGGCCGACTATGGAACAATATTCTTTTAAGATAGCAAGAACATGCAAACAATGTCAAATCCATGGGAATTTGATCCATGCACTAGCACAAGAACTACATGCTTTAGCAACATCTTGGTCTTTTTTATCAATGGGGATTGGATCTGGTAGGAAAGATAAATCCTTCCTCATCTAATGGACACAAATTCATCCTAGTAGCTACTGAATATTTTACAAAATGAATTGAAGTGGTACCTCTCATCAACATCATAGGAAAACAAATTGCTGCATTTATCTTGAACTATATCATTTGTCACTATGGAATACCAATGACCATTATCGCTGATAATGGGTGACCATTCAAGAATCAAGATGTACAAGAGCTATGTGAGAAGTTCAAAATCCAACACAGATTCTCCACACCATATTTTCCATAGGGAAATGGGCAGGCATAAGCATCTAACAAAACCATTCTAAAAATCCTCAAAAAGACAGTGAATGATGCTAGGAAAGATTGACATATTCAACTGAACCCTGCTCTATGGGCCTACTGCACCAGTATCCGCACACTGACAGGTGCCACACCTTTCTATCTTGTATATGGATCAGAAGCCATATTACCAATCGAAGTAAAGATACCTTCTCTATGTGTATCACTAAAAGGTCTCATCCCAGATGAAGAACAAAGAGTATCTAGACTACAAGAGTTAGAACTGATCCATGAACGAAGACAAAATGCCTTTGATCATCTAAAGGTATATCAACAAAGAATGTACCGAAGCTATAATCACAAGGTTAAACCATGAATCTTTCAAGTGGGAGAACTAGTTTTAAAGGAAAATCCACACAACTGGATAGATCGAGAAAAGAAAGGAAAGTTTGAACCAAACTGGTTAGGTCCATTTGTGGTCACAACAATATTTGGACTAGGAGCATATCAGCTATCAACACAGGATGGAGATTAGCTCGAGGAACCTATTAATAGCATGCACCTGAAGAAATTATATGTCTAAAAATTAAAAAAAAAAACAGTGAAAAATCAGAAAAAAAAAGTGAAAAAAAGAGAGTGAAAAAGTAGAAAAAAATAAAATCAAATATTAGAAAAAGTGCAATAAAAACAGATGGTGAAAACCTGGCGAACAGGCACTATCTGTCAGCTAGCTCTTCCATCTATTAGTTCATGCATCTTTTCGCTTGCATGCATTTTCCATCAGCGCTGACCATCATAAGCATTTGTACATACGCAAGCATCATAGCTACTCTCTCACCATGGTTTGGATCACTGGATATATCATAACAAGTTTGTTTCTAGGCTTGGGGTAAAATCCTACACCTAGCTAGGGGCAAAACTATTGATCAATTTTGAGCTTAATCAAACAGGTAGAACAAATAGTTAGACAACTCTTATCAAGAGAAAACTGAGACACATCCAACATTGAACACAAGATCAAACTATCAACTATCAAGCTATCACGAAATCAATCAAAGCACATCGCACACTTTTTAGTGAATAATATCTTTTGGATAATGATTGTCCAACTTTTCTATATTGATTTTTACTATCATGATTTCTGAGTGACTCCAGGATTTCATTGACTAGAGGAACAAGGAAGAAACATGATATTTTTCTTGTCCGTTGTCTGAAAAATTAATCAGTAATATGTGCAAATTTGTCTCGGGACATGATCATCAGAATATCATTGAAGACATTTCCGATTTGCATATTGAAATGATTAATACTGCCTGTTTTACGCAAGCAACACTTAGGTCATCTCGGTTCAAATATACCTCAATGCTTGTGTTAACTTGCTATATCAAAATCCAGGAAAGAAGTGCTCAGGTCATCATGGTTAAATTATACCATCGATGTTTGCACTCACTTCCCACATTTCAAAAAGCTCAATGATGACAAAAAAGCAAAATAATCCAGTGACTGGTCCGGTCGTAGCATTGCATTTAATTTGCATTTTAGCTTGCATTTCATTCTTGCATGGGATCCCACAAGCTCCTTTTATCCAGGGTTAAATCTATCATAGGAATCATCAAAGTATCATCACAGGTGTATATGCAATCCGAATGATGACTCATCTCTCTCATGATATTATCAACCCAACAAAAAATCTTATGTTATCTCTCTCAATAGACCCAACATCAGCATATCTAAATATTTACGTAACTTCATATCAACAAACTATTAGTTCTTTATCTAATCAACCTTATCAAATCAAATCAATCAATCAAACCTAATCAATTCTATCACGTCTTATACAGGATGTATCCTTCTTGAAACCAGACGTTCTGATCATGTCTTATACAAGATGAATCCTTCTTGAAACTAGATACTTTGATCATCATTGTCTTATATAGGATGAATCCTTCCTGAAACCAGACTAAATCTAATCAATCAAGATTTTTCAATCTTAGCAATCTAAGCAATCAAGCTAATAGAAGAACTCGCATTTTCATCAACCACAGTTGCAGAAATCAAATCAAAACTATCGGGATATCAATCTCGCAAAAACTCCAGATAATTGATCTCCCGAGGGGGCATCATCATATCGAAATTTAGCAATCAAGAGCTGGGGCATCCTATCAAATCAATATCAGCATCAAAATGAGATTATTCTTTGAATCAACTTGTCATCACCCCTCACTTCAAAGAGGGGCAAAATGTATACACCTAAAAATGGTCTGAAGATAATTAATTGAATAAGCAATTATCTCAATTAATCTCCCTCCCTAATTTAATTAAATTCACTAAGCAATTTGATTAAATCTCTCATTCATCTACTTATTAATAAACCTAAGGATTTATTAAATAGGTTCATTTCATCCCCCTTTAATTAATTAATTCAAATTAATTAATTCCCTCCATCCAAATTCATTTCTTCAAATCCTTTAATTAATTAAAACAAATCAAATCAATGAGTTGTTGAGATTAATTATCCTTTTCCTATTATTTGAATTTTTAAATTCAAATTCTCCTAACTTCTACCACTCCTAAACCTAACCATTCCTAAACCTAACCCATTCTACCTACCACCATGTCCCCTTTCATCCAACATCTTCTAGAACCTTTGTGACACTTGTCACTAAGTGTTCCCTTTAATCCAACTCCCTTTGCCAACCTCCTCCAATTTAACCATTGATATCTTTAGATCAATCTCAACCGTTGATTCAAGCCAACTCACCCCTAGCCTTGGAAAATCCTATAAATAGACCCCATTTTGAGCAATATGGATCCCATCTCATTCGTAGCTTAAGCATTGTTACTATAGGCATCTAGCTTCTAGTTTATCATTTCTTAGCAATGTTATCATGCTCATTTTAGCTTAATTGCATCTTCATTCTAGTTCATTTGCTAGATCAATCATTCATATAGCTTAATCATGCTATTCTTGCTAGATCATACATTTGCATTATTCAAATCCTCCATCTAAGTGTAGTCAAGTCACTGGAATATGCATAATCAAATCTGGGAGCATTTTCATACTCGCATTTACTAGGAGGCAATAAGTCGATTAGCTATGGTTTTGTCTTTCTTTGATTTAAATCTTCTAACCATGCTTGTAATGATTTATTGAGTGCATTGTGGTTGCAGGTATAGGTACACTTCATAGAGCACGACAATATCAATTATCAAATTCAAAAGGGTATTTTCTTGATGAGCCAACCAACAACATCCATATGAAGAAATTCTACACTTGTGTCGTCCAATGCACAGATAAAGCAAAAAATAAAAAAATAAAAAAAAATCTAGAAAAATACAAAAAAATGAAAAACTAATCAAAAAGTGCAATAAAAACAAGTGGTGAAAACCTAGCAATAGGCACTATTTGTGATAGAGAAGCTCCCCTATCTATTATTACTCATATCATATCTTTGGCTTCATCTGATCTAAGCTCATAGCTATTGTAGAACACTTATACACACAATATTATCCCATACATACTTAGCTTAGACACTGTCCTTGATTATCAAAATTAGTTATCTGAATCATATCCCACCATGGCTTGGTATTAGTGTACAAATCCATATCGAAGTAGTATTGGCATCATGAGGCAAAATCTTGACCTCGCTGGGGGCATTTCGACTTCAAAGTTTAGACGTTAGACCAAAAACAGAGTAAGAGAACAAGGATCAGAACAACCAACAATGAACATAGCAACATACGAGTGCAACGATCAAGGATAGACATCAAGGACCTGATTTCAACAGAACAAAAGATCTATTTGCAATATTTTTTATTCAACAAGAACACATTTCAGATAGCATGCATTCTTACTTATGGTTGCTGATTTTTTCTTATCATATCTCCTAAGCAACTCAAGGATGTCTCAGAGACTACAGAAGCAAGGAAGGAATGTGATGTTTTCTTTGTCTGTTGTTTGGGAGTGAATCTTTTTACTATGCAAATTTGTCTTATGACGTGATCAGGTAACATATCATTGAGGACATTTCAGATTTGTATGGGACTAAGGTTAACTCTTGTCTATTTTATGCAAGAAACGCTCCGGTCATCTTGGTTCAATTATACCTTGACGCTTGTGTCATCTTGTAATATAAAAATCCATGTAACTTATACTCTGTTCGTTATGGTTCAATTATACCATGACGCTTGTATCAACTTTCAACAAATCAAGGATCAGTGATGAAAAAAAAAGGAAGCACTAGCAATTTGATGAAAACAGATGGTGTATATGGTGAAAATGGATAACAATAATAACAATATTGAAAGGCTAAATGAATTCAACCACAAAACCCTAGCCTAACAACAACAAAGATCCACCATAACAAATGAAGATTACCTAAGACAATGTAAATCAAACGAAATCACAAAGATTATACCATCACATGTCCAATAGGGTTTGGATCTCCATTCTTCCTATCTCCATTGATCTTGCTTGATATATTTGCTCTCAGATTTTATGTGCACAAGAGCTCAACAAAGAACAGAATGTGGTTGCAAGTAGGATCGTAGTGTAGTCGAGTCCTCAAGATGATTGATTAGAATGAATGATTAGGGTCTAATAATGAAGGAAGCATCTCCTTATATAAAAGACACAATATGAAATGGAGGGATAAGATTGAGAGGTGTAAAAGGAGGTCGGCTAAGATTAGAGGGTAGGTAAAAGAAATAATAAAATAATGAAAGGGGTATGTAGTGTATGAATTAAGAGATGAATGACATGTGTCATGGGTAGAAAAGGTTAATGAATTAATTAAATAAATAAAGATTTATTTATTTAATAGAAGAAGTGGGATCAATTAAATAAATATCTTCAATTAAATAAATAAGATATTTATTTAATTTAGGAAAAGGATAATTTAAATAAATAAATGTATTTATTTAAATGAGAAATAAGGCTAGAAGAGGATAAATGAATTAATTAAATAAATAAGGATTTATTTAATTAATAGAAGAATTAGGCTTAAATAATTAAATAAATAAAATATTTATTTAATTAGATTGGACAATTTTGGGTGTCTACAGATGGCACCATTGAGAATGAGAATGCATATTAAGCTTCACATTAGCTGCATTGTCGTTATCATTTTAAGATGCATTTAGTTGCATCTTCATGTATATTATCATTTTCATATCATGTTACAAGTTGCATTAGATTGCATTATCATTGCATTACAATAGCTCATTTCATATCATGTTCCAAATTGCATTTAGGTGCACTATCATTTTTATATCATGTTAAAGTTGCATTTAGGTGCACTATCATTTTCATATCATGTTAAGATTGCATTTAGATTGCATTATCATTTTCATATCATGTTACAGTTGCATTTAATTACATTATCATTTCATATCATGTTAAAATTTACATTAGATTGCATTATCATATCATTATCATTATCATTTACATCTCATTTTAAAAATACATCTCATATCATTATCATTATCATTATCATTTACATCTCATTTTCAAGATACATCTCATATCATTATCATTTACATCTCATTTTCAAAATACATCTTATATCATTATCATTATCATTTACATCTTATTTTCAAAATACATCTCATATCATTATCATTTTTATCTCATTTTTCAAGATACATTTCACATCATATCATAATTGCATTAGGTGCATCATCATTATCATCTCATATCAAAATACATTCACATACATGAACATCTCTATATAAGATCAAAAACATTTTTGCACGTTAAACAACAAATCAACAACATACAAAACAGAACAAACACATGTTAAATGCATTCACATATTCATCCATGAACATTCAGGTATTGAAAAACATATAGTTAGGCATGATCATCAAAACATCTTAAGCATATCACCTTCAAAACATATAGATCATAGCATCACATCATCACACACATCACATAGGCAATCATCTGCAAAGAAAAAGTCATATAGATCATGCATATAGCTCATCAAATAGAGGCATCCATAACATGTAGAAGCATATCTAGTATCATATCATCATGCACATGTGTGACCCATGTTGATCCAAAGGAAAATCAAATATACATGTCAGAATGCATAATCAATAAATGTCCAAAGGTCTTGGATATCACATCTATAACAAAGTCTATGAACACGAGACATCAAATTCTATCAATGAATCTATGTGTAGCATATCAAATAAATTAAAATACAACAATGTACATCTCAAGGGAATCATCAAGAATAAAAGGATGTGCGTATATAACCAAAATCCATCAATGGTATATCAAGAGTACATCATCACGAGGGAGGCTAAGAATGGCTGTCTCCTGAAACAGACTGTCTAGCCCCAGAGCCACCTACACCTGCACCTGCACCACCACCAGAAGGATCTCTCTTAGGACCCATCACACCCTCACTACCTCCTCATCTTTGGGAATCCACACATTGAGAGTTGACAACATAACTAGGAGCACGTCGCTTTGGAGGAACAACTTGAAAGTACAGAGTCCTATAATATGTTGGTATTTTGGTATGGTTTTGTCATTGATGTCAACACCTACTAAAACACTAGCACTTTGGAGATCCAACAACATTCACTGACAAGAAAGTAACTATTGCACAGTTACTGGTATATGGTTCACCGGAAGGATATAATGATCATCGACACTCGGAATTATGTGGAAGACACTTGGTAATGTCGAAGACATTGTTTGGACATCTTGTCCTAGAGTTTTGTTGATTGGTATATTCATATTTGCATATTTGCTTTTACCGGCAAATAGGTCCAGGGTTACCTAGGGTTACACCGGCAGGTTTATCTTTTCCAGATCAGCATGGCACACTAAGGAAATGATTAATTATTATTGTAAATGCATTAAGCTGACATGTTTAATCGGTTATTGCATTAGATATTATATTGTTTGTAAAATGTTTTTATTGTAATATCTTGTAGAGCCAACCTACTAAAATTGGTCTTAGGTTATGATATAAATGTAAGATCTTATTTGTAAGATCGAATGTGGAATGTGAGAAAAAATTGTGTGAAGGTCTATGCAAGATTAAGCAGAGCTATACATGAAGACATCATTTGAAGGTGAAGTTAGGTTTTTGTGAAAGCATATCAACATTACACCGATATTTAATCCAGCATATGAAGATGTTATTTTGTACACTACATTCTTATTGGATTTAACCATCCAACTGTAGTCAGTGTGACTCCCATTTTGTGATTGAGTAGTGAGCTCTAGGCTGTTGGCCTTTCTGCATGTGCAGACCCCATTTATGTACACTTACTATCTGCAGTAGTATAATCTGATTGTGGGTAAGGTTTCCCACCGTGGTTTTTCCCCTTACAAGGTTTCCATGTACAAATATTGGTGTCATGTGTTGTGGATGACTTTATGTTTATGTTTCATGCATTAATCTTTACCGGTATAGCTATTAACTGTTAACACTGTCTACTGGCATACTTAATTGGTTTACCGATATTAAGCATTAAATTGGTTAAGCTGTTTTTGGTTTGAAATTAGTTGACAACTGATTCACCCCCCCCTCTCAGTTGTCTTCGGGACCTAACATAATATGCATACCGCTCTGTCTGATCAATAAGACTCCTGATGGTGTCCCTTGTAACACCCTGTACGACTGTCTGCTATAGGGTTTGCACTGTCTCCTCTGCGCGTCCTCGCTGCTCTATCTCTATATCCCCCTCAGTGGTTAACTGTACAACTTGTGCCTGCAATCGCGTGATCTGTCCCTGTGCTTGTACAATCTGTGTCTGAAGTCTTTGCACTAAGGATTGTAATCCTGCTATCTATGCCTGCTACTGATGTGAAGGCACTATGATCCCAATTGAGGGAGGTTGTGGTGCCTGTGGGACCTGTGCTGTTGATGCCTATGATGAGATCACCTATCTTGTGGCTGGTGGGGAATCTCTAACCTCCTTCGACGTACCAAGGGCTGTAAATCCTCCTCCTCATCCTCCTTATTGAATCCAATTCTGTCCAATCCTACTCTCCCACCACCCAAATCCTCTAACTCTGTCTCCTCATCTGATCCATCATCGAAGCTCTCCTCCTCATCATCGCCCCCAACTGTTTCCATGGCCTCTGAATGAATAGGTCCTCCATGACCTAGCATTTGTCTCCAACTACCACCCCTACCCCTCACGCCGCTAGATCCTACTCCTCCTCCTCTCCTATCTCCACCATCATCCCCACTACCATCCCCACCTCGACCTAACTGTCCTTGACCTTAAACTACTCCTCGATCTCCTCCTCGAACACTCTTAATTCTCTCCACACCTAGACTCCATTGACCCCTTGTTCATCCTCCATCACTATCATCATCATCATCATCATCAACCTCCTCTAGTGGTGGTATCGACTCTCTTGGCCTAGTCAATCTCGGGAATTGATGACTCCTCATATATAGGGCATAATCCTGGTGCATGCCCACATCTATCACTGTCAGTTTCATATCCAACACATTGAAAGAAAGAGAGTAGTTCTCTGTATGGGGTGTTGTGTAATTCAATGGTGGCCCCCACTCTACTCTCTCTTTGTACACTCTCACATACAAGGCTGTCCCTTGTGGCATCGATTGTGGCCGACCAAACTGTCGATATACTCGGGACAATATGAACCTCTCTACCACATAGGGAATCCATCCAATCAGATATCTACTCTGTAATAACACTAGGACCTTAGAATCCTCAAGCCATGGCTCACAATCCAAGTATGGGTGCCAGACCACTGCATCCATATCATCTAAAAATCACCTCCAATATTATAGCTTCCCTAGCATGGGCTAAGAAGCTACCTATTTATACATATAAAGATAAGGATAACCCACTGGTCAAGATCTATGCATAATAGGGCACACAATGGCTATATGCTGCCAAGCCCAAATCTAAAGCAATGTACACCCTGCTGCTAGAGTAGACTCTGATCCCTATCATATACGATCTGATGTAGCTCATGATATAGGTGGGTCAAAACACATACCCCCCACCCATACCGAGTCCTCTCTCATACCATCTGTCGAAGCACGCGGCTCCATCCAACTGACAATTTATGTGATCTCCTATTAGGAAGGAGGAAACCACCAATCAATCCAGATAGAACTGATGGAAGTGGGGCATATCTATTTACCATCTCTTGCCAACCCACTGAGTATCCAACAATATGGGGGTCTCCAAATATCTCCAGCAACGCATCAGTACCTCTAGTCTCCTCCACATCATATACTACAAGCTCCCCAGTGATGGGAATCCAGAGAATCCAATAGACATCCTCAAGAGTAATAGTGATCTCTCTTGTTGGCAAGTGAAAGGTGTTGTTATCACTGTGCCATCACTCGGCTAAGGCTATCAGAAGTTCTCTATTCTTCTGGTAGGAAGGCATGAGCAACAAGTATATCAGTCCACACACCTCAAGTACTGCTCGATCATCATCTATCAATCGACTGCGCAAGTAGAGTGTCTTCGGGTATCGCTCTCGAAGTTGTATAACACCTAGGTCTGCCTATACCAACACATGAGTACCATATCAATTTCACCTATTCTAAGAAATCACACATCAAACTTTCAAATAGGGACACCTATCAAAGTGATGACAGTCACGATATCACACAAAGCGGTCCAACTCAGACACTCTTGACAACTAAGTGGGTTCAACTTAACCTATCTATCAAAATCAAGAATCATATCACAATCATAAATCATGTCTAAATCAAGTCTCATATCAAAATCAAGAATCATATCACAATCAAGAATCATATCGAAATCAAGTCTCATATAAAAATCAAGTCTCATATCACAATAAGGAATCATATCGAAATCAGGAATCATATAAAAATCAGGAATCATATCGCAATTAGGAATCATATCAAAATTAAGTCTCATATCAAAATCAAGAATCATATCGCAATTAAGAATTATATCGCAATTAAGAATTATATCACAATTAAAAATCATATCGATAATTAGTTTGACCCATATTGACAATCTGTTTGACCCATATCGACCTTGGACTCATATCGACCTTTGACCCATATTGACAATAAATTTAACCCATATCAACCTTGGACTCATCAAATTTTGACCCATATCGACCTTTGACCCATATCAAATTTGAATCATATCGACCTGACTCATATCAAACAATGACTCATATCGACTCTAGAAAGAATTTTCGACATTGCGCATCTCAATGGTGACACCCATGAACAAATCGAACAAGTGCAAAACATCCTAACGAACCTAAAAATCAAATTTGCATGTATCAAAAATTTGAAAATTTCCAAAAAACTCAAAACTGTTGCAAATGCGCTAAAACAATCGATAAATACACTAAAACGTATCCGTTTTACAACTTGACAAATGCATTGTATGAACTAATACAAAAAAATGTATGCGCTACGCCATACTACATATGCACTTTGAAACTAGGTAAATGTGCTAAAAGATTTTAAAAAATAAAAAATAGAAACTACCCTACCGTGCACGCCAAAACTTAGAAAATCTAGCCTAAAAACATGAAAATCTAGCTAAAAATTCATAAAGGGGGTTAGAATTTTGAACTTACTTGTGGGCCATACTCTATTTGCCTCTGGTAGCATCGAACACGCATGTCTGTGGTAGGGGGATCCATTTCTTCTCTCCTCTCCAAAAACCAATCTCCAAATGCCAAGTGCACAAATGAGGTGGAAATGACCCCCTTGAGGGTTTATATATCCCATGCCAATGCAGGCGACTGTTCTGCCTCGGTGGATGTGTTAGACATGTATGTGCTATGCCTACATTAGCTCTTCGCCATTTTTCACTATCCTTAAAATTTATCGGCAAATAAATATTAAAATTTTTTAAAATTCCCCCCCAAAAAAAAAAATTGAAAAAATTTAAAATCATCCAAAAATTTCAAAAATTATTGTGCATCGTGACATTGCCTCGATTTTTTATTTTTTCTCAATTTATCTCCTGAGGGGGCATATCAACATCAATTTTATATTAGTCTCATATCGACACCAACTTCATATCTACTTTTTATATCAAATCAGATCTCCATATCCAGGACTTCATATCGACAATTTTGTCGAAAACATCATATCAATAATTTTGACGACATATCGAGCGTTTTTTTTTTAATCAACATGTTGTCACACGTCACTTCAAAAAGGGGCAAAATGTAGACACCTAAAACTTGCACAACTAATTAAATCGATTTTATTCATTTAATCATCATTTTTCACCTATTAATTAGACTAAGATTTAATTAATATCCATATTCTTCTAATTGGCCTACTAATCAAATTGAAGATTTGATTAATTACCCTTTCTTCTAGCCTAACCCATTAATTAAACTAAGGTTTGATTAAGTACCCTTTACCCACTAAATTGAATAAATCTTATTTATTTAATTAATAACCTTTTCCCTTTTACTTGAATTAAATTTGATTAAAAATCCCTTTTCATTTAAATAAATCATTATTTATTTGTGAATAATCTCCCCACTTGCAAAATCCTACAAATGCAAGTTGCACCCTTTTGGCTAAAATAAATCTTGTTTATTTTTTGCCTATTTTTCTCCACTTGCATTCTCCTACATTTCCTATTAGCATGCTAATATTCTTATAGAACTCATCTAATCCCCTCATTATCTTAATTAATCCACTTGGACTTCCCAAGGTTGCTCACACATGTGTGAGCACATATCCTCCTTTTCCAAAATTTTCTCACACATGTGGGACCACATTGACCTTTACACCCACTTCTCCTTGTGACCCTTGTCACAAGGCTAAGCCTTCAAACCTAGGACCACACATGTGGGAACACATTGACTCTTACACCCACTTCCCCTTGTGACACTTGTGACAAGGCTAAACCTTCCAATCTGGGACCTCATTCCCTTTCAATCTTATCCCTTGATCATCCCTTCAATCTTGACCGTTGGTTTTCAAACCTCCTACTCTATAAAATGAGCCCTTGTCTCATATCAATCCATCAACTTTTTATGCATCCCTATTTTAGTTATTTTGTTGTGCAGGTTATCAAGGAGCTCCAATTATTCATCCTCAAGCATCTAGGCCATCATAATTGCATCATAGTTTAGATTATATCATGTTTTAGATCATCATTTAGCTTAATTTCATTTCAATTCCATAGCATTCTCATATTTCATCTTCATCTTAGCTTAATTACATCACTTAATCTTTCAGTATGGAAATACACCTCTATCTTGCATATTATATCAATAGCTTTTCATCTAGTCACTAGGATCTTAGTTGCGTCCATTTTGATTCTAGTTCATCCTTTAATCTCATTCTTTAGGTTGTCATCTTAAAGATCAAGTGCTCTTCTAAGTGAGGGCCACCTTGAATCTTCAAAATCCTTGGAGATAGAGGACCATGAGATGGTTTTGAGTAATTTTGATTTGATGTACATGTTTTCTTCATTCATATTTATTGATATAATATTTCATGGGTGCATTTGATGTTTGCTTGTTGTTTTGTAGGTCTCCAACAAATCAAGTGCACAACTATATTTTCTTACAAACCTATATCTTGGATTGGGTTATTTTCAAATATTAATTAAGGAAGAAAGTAGTGCATAATGTAGACCATATTTTGGTATTACTAATGCACCATTTACATTTCAAAGTCTAATAAGCTCCATCTTTAATAATTTTGAGGAATTTGGCATTAGTATTCTTTGATGATATATTAGTTTATAGAAGAAAATGAGAGGAATATGTTAAGTTCTGATACTAAATGTAAAGTACTGATGCCAATAGCTAACAAGATGAGAGCGGGGGGGGGGGGGGGGGCGTGAATCATACAAACTTAATCTTCCATGGTCAACAGATTCAACCTCGGTAACATATACTTCAGCAATATAACCAAAAACTGCTAAACATGCGAACTCATAAACACATAATCATCATAACACATATAACACCAGATTTAATGTGGAAACTCAAATAGGGAAAAACCACTATGGGATTTCAGATGCACTAAGAAATATACTCTTCTAGAGTATGCTTGGTTAAAAACAAATCCTGTTAAAGATTACAAACACATTGCTAGATGTGACCCGGTTAAGGGATTTCCCTCAGATCTGTTAGGATCTTCACTTTGTTAGAAGTGACCTTGTTAAAGGATTTCAAACACTCATTTAGAATGTTACCTTGCTAGAGGGTTTACAAATAAGACTGTTAAGTCCACTCGGTTAAGAGATTTTCTGTCACTTACAAATAAACAACAATAATAAAATATATCTGCAACTTTACATCTTAAATGCTAAAGCAAATTCTTGTTTGCTCAAAACAATCTTGTCATAAGACTTATCTTGTCCCTTGTAGGGCTTGCTGGGCTTCCCAATCTGTTATTCAATCAGATCTCCAAGCTTTTGTGCTCGGTAAATATTATTGTAGCATCACTGTGCTTACAATTGCCCACATACATTGTTCATCAACAATTTCTTATTTATAAACAATTCTAACTACTTAATCTCCTTGATCACATTTCCCATGATCAATCTTAGCCATCAAATCTTGATACTTGACTAGGTTCAATGTATCCTTCGATCTGAAAATGTTTTACCTTGCCTCGGGACTTGCATTCCTTTCTTCGAACTTGCACAAGATTATTGCGGTTCAATCTGAGTTGTAGATCTTCCTGCCGATCTTCCGTTGCCATAGATCCTTAACAAACTTCATGTGCGGCATACCAACCATTAAATCAACTCCAGCTCATCATTGTCCTTCATTAAATAATTCTTTTATTCATCCAATGCGCTCTGTCATAATTCATTTGCAACTTGGTAAATACTAAACTTCACTCGGTAGACATTCCGCCTTCATTAATTGATATCGATAACCTTAGGGTTTATCGACTAGGTTCCTTAGGGTTTACCGACTAGGTTCTTTGCTCGGTGACATAGTATAGTTTTAACCTTACAATCAACAACATATGTAGGATATCAAAAAAATCTAAACATCATGATCTCATCATTGTCTAACTCGATAATAGTTGCCCATTGAATAACTTATTTCTCCCCTTATTCATCACATTCTTTCTATGTCACTTACCGACCACTTAATACTCATCAAAACATACTTCTTAAGATATGGCAACATCATACTGAATCAGTAAATCAATTTCTTGACATCAATGACAAAATAATGTTATTAAGATAGTTATCATCCTTCTTCAGTTATATCAATAATCTCCAACAACCTTCTCAATATCCTTATTGAAATGCCAACAATATATCTTTCTACTATAATGCCAACAGAATATTTACATCATGTGAATCTATGACTTCAAGTTCTCCAAGGTCACCAAATCCATTCCAATCCTTCGAAGTGTGATTTTCGTCTCAAAGAGGCATAATACTTATGAAACATAGTTTTGTATGAAGGATTTAAGGTGCATCCTAAAAATATTAAGGCTATCTTGAAATGCCTATGCTAAAAACCATTATGAAATTGAGGGATTTCTTCGGATTGATTTGATACTATAGAATATGTGTGAGTAATTGTGGCTATATAGCATGTCACCCATCATAGCAATATTGAATAAGGATTATTTTCAATGGAATGATTTAGATAATGCAACATTTTAGAGATTGAAGGATGCTATGTGCACTACTCAAGTTCTTGTCAATTTAGACTTCACCAATAATACTAGTTCATATAAGTTTTGTTAGAATGGAGATACTTTGTGATATAAATAGAGATTATACCTATACGATAATTCCACTTTCAAAAACAAAAATCTCATATAACTTAATTAGACTCTAGAAGGTGGTCATTTAGGATTTTTGAGGACATGTTATCAAATCAGGGAATACTTCATTTCATAATGTCTAAAAGGGGATGTTAAGAAATTTGTGGTTGAATGTTTGGTTTGTCAAATAAATAAAGAAAAGACAATTAAGACACTGGATTACTTGTAGTCCTTAGTTATTCTTAGAAAATATTGGGAAGAAATCTTCATGGACTATATTGCAAGTCTTATAAGATCTTAAAGTAAGAAAGTTTTTGTGGTACTGGTGGATCGTATACAAAATAATGCATATTTCATTTAATTATTACATTGTTTTATAGTGAGTACAATAGAAAAATATATTAAGATAATATACA
Organism: Cryptomeria japonica; assembly: GCF_030272615.1. NCBI lineage: Eukaryota > Viridiplantae > Streptophyta > Pinopsida > Cupressales > Cupressaceae > Cryptomeria > Cryptomeria japonica. The sequence goes on from NC_081405.1 coordinate 290,699,790, forward strand.
AAAGATATATTGTACACCTAGAAGGCTATTGTTAGTGACTGTGATCCTATCTTTATCAGTAATTTTTGAATAAATTTATTCTTAGTTTTGGGCACTCAATTGGCTCAAAGTTATTCATACCATCAATCTATTGGGTAGAGTATGGATATTTATAATTGTTTGGAAGGGTATGTATGTTGTTTCACTTAAAATAAGTAGTCTAAATGTGTGGATTACATACTAACATAAATTAGGTGGTCTAAAACTTCCTTCCATATCTCATTAAAAATTTCCCCTTTTGTCACACTATATGGATATCATTGTCCTTTAATCACATCAATATTGAGGGTGTCACCATGAGTTTAGGCTATGAAAAACAATAGGCTTTATCAGAAATGGTACTTTCAAAACTCAAGGAGAATTCAGCCATGACACAACATTGAATGAAAATATAGATGGATCAACATCATAGTGAAAGAATTTTTGAAGCTGGGGATTAGGAGTTATTGATATTGCATCCTTATAAGAAAATAACATTGAAGCAATATACAAAGAATAAGTTATCACCAAAATATTTCATGGCCCATATCAGATAGTGGAAAAGATAGGTAGTGTCTCCTACATGCTTGAGTTGTTGGAATCAACAAACATTCAATTTTCATTTTCTTATATGGGAAATTAATTAGGTGTAATATTCCTACACAAAAAATATAACTTGAGCTCAAGGAAAAGGGAAGAATCATACTGGAACTAATTTTTATTCTTCAAATACATACAAAGAACTTGATAACTAGAAATATCACCAAGTATTAATAGGAATAATTTACTAGTTGAAGATGCCACATGGAAGGATGAAGAGTTCATTCCAAATAGTCCATACTTGTTTAATTGGGGATAATAATTATCTCAAGAGGAGGACATAATATTAATACTAGATAATACAGATGGTTATGAGTAGTAAAATTGTGGCTACCTTAACTCTTAATTAAGTTGTATTATCATTCTTATATTGTAATAAGGTAATCTATGTTTTCCTACATGTTGGATATTTTTGAGAAACTTACTAGAATGTGTTGTTGTCATTGATGTCAACATATTCCTTTATGTGTTTCAGTGTTGCAGTCATATTAAGTAAGTTAGTTTGGCTAGTGTGTTGCAGATGATTTGTTGTGGATTGAAGGGTTTTTTGATAAGTATCTCTAGTTGACTCAACAAAAGTTTCTATGGTCCGCATGGTGATTTGGTATAGTTATGAGGTCTAGTATTGAGGTTGGTTTTTAATTGTTCAGTGTTGGTCAGTGTTTTGGATTTTGCTTCGACTCGCTCTAGAATTGCAATGTATTGGTTTGCGGATTTGGCAGTGTGTTTGGGATGATCTGGTGTGTCTTCAATTCAAGTGGTTTGTGATTTGGAGGTCCGCAAGTGAATCTTTGAGTTTGATAGTCAATTCAGTTAGTGTTATGGAGGTTTGGTATAATGGTGATGGAAATTATAGTAAGTGGTGATGTTGCGGTTATTTTTGTGGTAATTCACGTTTCTTGTGGATGTTTCTAGACCATGTCCTATTTTTGTTGATGATATGCATTGATTTTTTTGTGCGTTATTGATGATTTTTCTTATTCCAATGGTGTTCTTCATGTTCTTGGCTGACATGTTGATTGTAGTATGTTGCGGATGTCCGAGGCATAATTCTTGGAGGAGTTGCGTGTTCGAGGAGTTGATTTGGGTCAAGAGTATGTCTTAGCCGACATTGTTTTGGTCTGCATATGTTATTGTAGTGTGTATGGTTATATTTTGAAATTTATGTCGTGGGTTAAGCCGACCTTGAAATATAGATTGATGATATGTATAGATTGGTGCAATATCTTGTTGTAGATATATCTATGATGTCATTAAGTGTGTGTAATAAGCAAATAATGCTTTAATCTTTTGGTAGCAGAGAACAAGTGTAGCAGAACAGTATATGAGCTTAATCGAAACTATAACCAGGCATGAGGAGATGCATATTCTATTATTTCATGATCTTCCAGATGTAATCCAAATATTTTTGTAAGATAGTGAGTCTTCCCAAGGGTTGTAGCCCTTTATGTTATTGTGTTTGAGCAGTGAGCTCTAGAGAGTGTGCTTGAATGCATGTGCATTCCCTATTGTTATATTTCATATACTTCTAACAGGGTATCATCTCATTGTGGGTAGGTTCCCACTATGGTTTTTCCCTTAATTGGGTTTTCCACGTCAAAAATCTTGGTGTTATGTGTGTTATTTATGTGGTGTTGATTTATGCTTTCATTGTTAATTATCAGATCTAAAATTGGTGTTTAGGTGAAGTTTTTGTGCAAATTGATTCACCCCCCACACTTAGTTTTCTGCATTGTTGCCAACACTACAACCTATATATTTCTATCTAATTTGGTTTGGGAGATATTCTAGAAATGAGTAGAGTATTTATAGGAGATGGAAAGTCTCATCATCACCGGATTGTGAATTATGTTCACATTATAGATATTTGGATATTTGACCCTTCAAAGTAGCCTATTATTCTCATCTATTATAAAGAACTTACATCATATTATCTTCCTCTTTTGTGCAAATTACTTTAGAATATATATATGTGTAACTTGAAACTTGGTGTTGGCACATTCCAAACATAATACCTTGTGTCTATATATTTTATGTTTCTTGTGATTTCAAGCCTGTAGAAACAATCCTTTCTTATTTTGGTATAATATATGTAAGCATAGAATTTGTATTAGGCAATGGCTTCTAGACACATTTGCTAGTCTAAAATACCTGTCATGATCCTTGCCTCAAATAATTACTTAAACTTTGTGAATTCTTCCTAGTCATGGCCTCGTTATTGGTATTGGATTTACATGAGAAAAATTGTATTTTATTGTGAATAGGGACAATTATTTAACAAATATTGATTTTTTCTCCATCAAAATTGAGATCGTAGACAACAACAACCAACTTTGAATATAGAGTCTTTGGTTGGCTCTCTAATGAGAGTCCTCGATTCTCTTTACACAATGATATTCCTTGCACTTTTGGAAGTGGCCTTCAACAACCTTTAATTAGCTTCTCCATAACATACCACTATCTCTATCTTGAGAACATCTTTAACATTTTTGTCAATATTTTTTTTTGGACCCTTTGTAAGGACATGATCCCATCAACAACACTTCTTTCAATTCAACAAGCTCTTCAAACAAACCTATTGATTTTTCTGTAGTTTGAAAGGTGAGGATTGTGGAGATTGCTCATAAGTAGCTCGTGTTGGATGTTCAACAAGAGGATTTTTTTTTTCTGTAATTAGAATGTTTCTTAAAGTTGTGAGGTTATTACCAAGAACGGTTTTATGTGTGGATAGTTTGAGTTATGTAAGTTATGTTTCTTTCTCTCACATCATCTAAGGAAACTTCTAGTTTGTTTTATGTAAGGAATTTTTCTCTTAGGATGTGTTGTGTGAGGAAAGTTTCACTTCTCTTATATAATTTATGTTTCATCAAGAAGGCTATATATGTAAGATAGTTGTAGCAACTAGGATGAGATTCTTGAAGGGATTTTTTCTCTTGAAGCTGAATAGAAGATTCACCATTTGTAGATTTTTTCCCACATTGGGGTTTCCTGGGAATATCGGTGTTGTTTGTGTTATTCTATTTGTGTGATTAGTTTTGTGTAAATGTGCTTCCACTATTCATTTATGTTAATTAACTCAGTGTATTAATTATTACAAATCAAATAGTTTCTTTTCTGTGATATTTGTTGAGCAATTAATCTGTTATTGGGTTATAGAAATTAATAAAACCACTATCTCACATTCTTCCTTCTCTAATAGTATGATGTTCATGATCTTTTCTCTGCTCTATTGTCAAAATGAGGGGCCAAATGACATAAACTAAAAACAAAAAATATAGATCAAAATTGAACTAGTTGCTATGATCATATTTGATACTCATTCATACAACTAATTCATTAAAGAATGCCTCTATATGTAGGGGACATTCAAACAATTAAAAAAGAAAATTGTAACATACATGCACAACATGCATTTATTTTCTTAGTGTAATATGCTAAAAATAACAATACGTAACTGAAACTAATTAAGATCATAATAACTCTTGAAATTAATATTGCAAGAATGAGAAAATATTAATTAAATCTAAAAATGGATCTTCAACGCCTTGAGATTTATTCTTTCTTCTATTAATGCTCTATGATTGATGAATCAATTGTGTGAAAGGTGTTGAACTCCACTTTACAGTTGTTCCCTAACAACTAGAACAACTATCCTAATGTCACAAGTATGAATAGAATAACTTCCACTAAAATGTGTAGCCAATTTTCTTCTTTTTTTTGGCTTGAAAATGGTTGTGTGAATGGATTACTATTCAATGCAATGTGGATCTATAGATTATATTTCTAGTATTTAAGCAAAAAATTGTGAAGCTTGTAGATTCGTTCTATTCCCATCTTCACCTTTAATTGAGGTTTTTATTCCAAGAAATAATGAAAAATATTTTTTCTTTTTAATATTTAATGATGATGGTTTTTATTGAGAAACATAATTCAAAAGGAGGTTTTTACATACATAAATTCTTTACACGTCCCTTAAAAAAATGTATAACACTGAGGCTAATAAACTAGACCAATCAGGGTTGGACACATGTCCTCTTTATGGAACTCAAAGATGCTAATGATTGAAGTGCCTAAAGTTTGTTCCTTCAGTCTAGTTAATTTATATAAATATCAAAATAAATCAAAGACAATGTCAAGTGTCTACACCCAATTGTAACCAAGTATTTCATGAATATCTCCAGATGACTATGAAAATGCAATAGTTGTTTGTTATTGATAGAATCATTTGTCTAACAAGAAGAAAATGTGTAGTAGCTATATATTTTCGAAGAAATTATGTTAGTGTGTCAAAAAAATCCTCATTAGCAACACGTAAGAGCATATGCCTTCGAAGTGTAATATAGTTAAGTGTGTATTTCCTATCATTTTCAAATATCTTTTTTTTAAAGACTTTTCTATAGTGAAGCCCATCCTCATGAACAATGGTATAGGGTTAATAGTTCATGTGTCCTCCTAGCAAGGTTTTAAGATAAGTTTAGTATCTCACAGGTTAATCAGCCCATTACCTCCTCTTCCAACGTGGCTACCTTTGTCTATTTTCATTTTTGGATACCTTTAAACTTCTGTTCAGAGAGATCATATGCCAACTTTGATAGTGAAACTAAGAATATCAAACAATGATTAATCAATGGAAAACATCATATGAAGGATCACATGCCTCCAACATAATGTCTATTAGGGCACTATGCATTTTGGCAACATTTCATTTTCAATTTCAAATCATTTTTTCTCTAGACTGTTGATATGAGAAGTCAATACATTGTTACTGAAAACCGCCTCATCCTCTGTAGCACTTTCCCGACAACAAACAACATTCTGCGAAGTCTAACATGCATATATTGAGGAATTTCAATTCCTCTTGTAGAGGCTAGACCTTCGGCGTAATTATAATCATTTATCATCTCATTTAAGACAATTAATCCGTAGCTTGTTGTAAAGCAACAAAGTCAAATGTAAAACTAAAAAAGTTCAATCTATTTTTTAGATGGCATTTATAATCAATTGTACGTATCTTCATGGCATACAAAGTATGACAACAACCAGCGATGGAGAACGCAGTATCGTGTAACAGGATTTTGAGTAAGCAAAGATCGAGTCATCGTTATTTAGAGGACTGCAAGAAAGTTTGTTTAATGTAGGTTAGGAACGCACTTGAGAACCACGGTTTCCACAGTGAGTCCGGGGCCGAATCCAAACAACACTCCCATCTCCAGTCCTTCTATCGTTGTCCCACATCCCTTTTCTACTGACCACTTCCTCACTTCGTCTAGTATGAAGAGCACGCACGCGCTCGAAAAGTTTCCGTACTCACTCAATACGTGTCTAGTTGCCCTCATCTTATGGAAATGAAAAAAGACACTTCGTGAGATTATCTAATGTAGAAAACAAAATATGTTATTGTACCAAATAAGGATGCAAGATCAAAACTATAAACATGAATACAATATGGGAAAGACGCTCAAGATACAAAATGTACAAGAGAAGCCTTGCCTTTAAATCTAAGGTAGGACTAGAATAAAATATAGGATTATACTAAATGTCACAATCATATGATATGGGACACAAAGAGAGAAGCATAATATGTGTACCTTACACAAGACTTAAGTAAACTTAAGAGTTGGGTGTGAATAGGTCCTAGAAGGAAACCAATTAGGAAATAATCAATTTCACATGTAATAACCTTGTAAAATATTAGATCAAGTTTGAAGACTTTCTTCTTTTCCAATTCAAATTTGGAAAGAATTTAAAATAGAGAAACTGGTATACCAAAATGTTTACCAAAATACACATCAAACTAAAACTCAATTTGACATATGTGCAAGAAAGAGTAAATAGTGGTAGCTAGATGATTTTATTCTTACTTTTTAACACAAGTGGGCTATGGGTAAAAGGTTGTGACAAAATCGCCCTAATAGAGAAGACTAAGGAAACTAAGTTGCACATGGAAGTACCACAAGAAATAAAAATTTCCAAATGAGACTATACAACCTAGTGTGCCATTGCCTCCTAAACCATAAATATTGGTTCAAATCAAAGGGAATAAGGTTCTAATTCTGGCAAGACAAAGGAATTGGCACTATTATTTCAAAAAAAAATTATACACAATCATGACAAGCAGCCGATTCTTCTATTTCAATATTTTTTATGTCTATAACATGCCATTTTGTTGGCACATTCTCACTACATTTAACAAATGTTCAAATATGACATTGTTCTTGGTTCCTCATTCCCCCTTTAAGAATGAAAGCTTCACAACACCCTTCTTAATAGTGAACATTCTAAATAGAGTGTGTGATGGAAGAAATGAGGCAAACTTGGATAATGGATACCTTCTCTATCATCATTGATGGGTGGACCAGTATCAAATATTGACCACTCATCAATATATTTGTCACAAGTTTAATTGTATTATTTTATTAGAGCTATTGATTATTCAATGGAAAGGAAGGGTGCAAACTTCCAATTTCAAATTGTGAAAGATGTTAAAGAAGACGCTGGGGTATCTAATATTTTACACTTTATGACTACTTCAATGCATACATGTAAGTTAGTTTTATTAATTGGGAAAGTTGTTGCAAACACATTTTTTAGACCCCATGTTATGATCATGCATCTGACGATGCATTAATATTATTAGGAAGATATATTGAGTGGAGACAATGATGGTAGAAGCTAGAGATGCATAGATGTTCATTTACAACCACCACATCTCACCTTTATTGTTCAAGGTAATTTCAAGTAAAGAATTAGTCAAGCTCACATATATTACATATTGTAGCTACTTCATTTTTTGAAAGAGAATGGTCGAGGTGGAAGAGCCTATACAATTAATAGTGGTCAATTACATTTGGCATTGATAACTAGAGGTTGCAACAATAGGAGGAATAAGTGTAAAAATAGACATCCTTGATGATGGTTGCAAATTGATATAATGAGAGAATTATTAATTTTATTTTTAATTAAAAAATTAATTTATTAATGTTTTAATTCATAAAATTATTTTCCTTATTTGTAATAGAATTCACTCTTTTACATTTGAGTCTTAATCCTTATTTTAAATTATACTTTTTGTAACTTTTTTGCACTTGCAAATAGGATTTCTCCTTTATGTCACCTAATGCACAAATCATAAGATATGTTAAGATAAAATCTTCAAGCCTTTGAGAGATTTATAAGACACTTGATAGCATTCTTGGACAAAAATGAAAGGCATTCATACTAGTGATCCTACTTTGAGATTTGATAAGGAGAATATTAGGCCCATTGAGATACAATTATGGAACATTGTAAGAAGCACACTTCATATGGAAAACTATACTCTAAATCTCAAATAATATGTAGGATGGATTGGGAAAGCGCATCCATCTCATGAGGAATAATTGAAAGAAAGGCTTATGAATTCCCTATGAAAAATGTATACTAATGAGGGTCAACTCTTTTAACACATTAGCTAGCCTTTTTCATTCCTTGTAATCCAACTTGAAGAAAACTAAGGTAATGACCAATAAAAGTACATTAGATTAAATTGACACTACTAAATGGTGAATGTCACATGAATGTGATGCAAGTTATAGTTGAGGGTGCTTTCCTTTAGCCTCCTTTCACAAGTTTCCAATTATTTTTTTGCAAAGAAGAATTGGTCCACATAAATTCATTCATTCAAGCAAGAGGAATACAATTTACCTTTGATTGATCAAAGAAGTTGGCGATCGCTCATGATGTCTTGCAACTACAAAATCAATAGAGAAACTATTTTATTTTAGTAGAAACTTGTTTAAGTTCAAACTTCATAGAAATCTCATGACAATGGGAGAAAAATATCCTAGATTATTGTAACAAGTTCTTTTGCATTGGATCAACTAAAGAATCACATGTATGAATACTAGAATTACCTAAATATTTGGTATAGGCATTCTTGAAATTTGAAATTAGAAGGCTAAATAAGTTAGTGTAAAATATAAATTCTATGGGATAGTTAAAAAGTCATTTCCAAGTGATTCATACCATTAAAAGAACCAAGTTAATCAATATCCAAGAAATCCTTCAATCTTTGGGAATAAATTGTATTCATAGCATACCTCTTTAGAAAGTATTACTTCCATAGAAATTGAGAAACCCAAAAGTTAAGAGACTATTTTCTTTGCATTTGATCACATGTCCCCTTCAAAGCACTCATTATCATATACAATAGCTAGCATTTATCATAGAGTTTGACAAAGCTGAACCAAAACTTATATTCAATTGTTCATATTTTTTGACTAATAAAATGATTCCATAAAATTAAGGGCAAAACATATAGCATGAATTATTATTTATCAATCTATATTTAATTGATGAATTCAGATATTTTGTCTAAATTTTGGTAGCTCATACTTTGGATGTTATATGTGATCACAAAAACAACCTCTATTGTTTTTACTAAGAGTGTGTTGCACAAACACAAACTAATAGACATTTGAATGTGAATTGTATGTGTAGTTCTCTTTCTCCAAATTTAAAAGCTAAATTTTAAGAAAATAATAAAACACAAAAACAAATAATAATAACAATCAAATAATGAAAGAATACAAGAAATGACTAATGAATGAATTGTTTATAATAAAATGAATAACCTGAAAATTTTAAAGAGACAACTAATAAATGATAGATAATAGTTTTCTTGCACATATAAAAAAAAAAGTTAAAAAAAATAGTGATGTAATTATATAAAAGAAATTTGTAAGGGCCACTGCCAAAGCATTAAGAAGGTAAGATGATCTGATCTTTTATAAAGGAATAAGTTGATTCAACCCTAAATTTACACAGTTCACGTGGCTTGTCTAAGCTTACACATTTTGCATACATGTCTGCCAGGGCAATTGCAGCTACACCGCGTAGCAAAATTCCATACCCTATTACAAAGCTCCCATTTTCGCAGAGGGTGGGGGGCTGTTGGCAAAGCTTTGCACCTACTAAACGCATTCGGTTGGAATTATCTAAACGCTTTGCATCAGACGCACTTTCTGCATATCCTCCAATCATGGCATTCCCTGAGACCACATTTCTTTGGGGTATTCTGTCAAACGGTTCACGTGCCTTGTCTATGGTTCCACTTTTTGCGTTCATGTCTACCAGAGCATTTCCGGCTGTAATATGCCCCTCCGTTATCCTGTTCCGAAGTTCCCGTTTTGGAACAGGCAGGGAGTATGCTGCAACATGTTTGTTGCGTACCCTGAAACTTCCAGGCGGGAACACTTCGAATTCGAAAGTTAACGGTGACGTTTATTTGGACGGAACGGATGGGAATGGAATGTCACGTGAAAAGATTGGGCCCACAGCCACCTAAACCGTCAAAGGCTTAGTGTGTGATGTTTAAGGCTGGCCCTCTCATAATGCTCACTTTGGCGTTTACACTTGGATTAATAGGAATTGGGTTTGCTCTTCGTTTTCAAATAATTTCAGTTAAATAAGGTTAATTTTGAATAAATTTGTTATAGATGATATCTTATTTCATGTAGTTATAATAGTATTCTTTTTAAATGTTCCATCACAAAAAATGGTTTTCTGTTAATTTTTCATTAAAAAATTCACAATTTGATTTATGATCATTTATTAAAAGTAATTAACTTACATTTGTTTATATTGATAATTACTATCACAAAAACAATCATTGATTTGTGTTTGTGTGAATGTTTTAAGCTTGTTGTCCATAAAGATATTTTAAATAGTACCAATTTGAAGAAAACTTTTGAGTGTGACAAACAATATCGCTATCTTTAATAAATGGTAATCAAATTCATCAGTTACAAGGATAAACCATCTATAGTCATTATTATTATTTATAACATGATTATACTTCCTATTTGATATTGCATAGTGCATTTTATATCAAGTATCTAAAACCCCACTCCTTTAATTTAAGGATTTAATTTTTAATTTTGGTAAACCTAACAAACTTAAAAAACATATCAACCCTTATTATATCCAAATTTTAGTTTAATATGAGCCCTAACCCTAAGATTAATCCAACCCTAATAGTTATCCGAATTAACATTTTATTTTTTGAGTAAATTTGACTTGTATAAGAATGTCTAAAGAGTTCAAGTGACAATTATCTTTTTGCTAAAAATTGAATAATATGTTTGATAATCAATACTTTAATCATTTAGTTTAATTCATAATTATATTTTTTCTTTCTAAAAATTAAAAATAATTCATTTGTATGAAGATTGTGTACAAATATTTTAAAAAAAAGAGATTGGAAAACAATAAATTCTATATAACAATTCACCAATTAGCTAAATGAGAGAATTAGGGTAAGGGTTAAAATTAGAACGAGAGGTATGATTAGGGAATCTAACCCGAATGGTTATCCTTATTAACATTTTTATTTTAAAGTAAATTTGACTTGCATATGAATGTCTAAAGAGTTGAGATGACACTTATCTTTTTGCTAAAAATTGAATAATATGTTTGATAATCAATACTTTGATCATTTAGTTTAATTCATAATTATATTTTTTTCTTTCTAAAAATTAAAAAAATTCATTTGTATGAAGATTATGTATAAATATTTTTTTAAAAATAATAATGAGATTGGAAAAAAAATAATTCTATATAACAATTCACCAATTAGCTAAATGAGAGAATTAGGGTAAGGGTTAAAATTAGAATGAGAGGTATGATTAGGGTATCTATTTGGGTTAAATTATGGTTAGGATTTGAATAAAGTTGGGGTTATAAATTCATTAGGGTTAGAATTAACATGAGATTAAACTATGATAAGGTAGTTATGTCCAATTTTTAAAATATATCCCTCCCTCTTGTATCTCTTTCTCTCCCAACCCATGGCCTTAAATTTGGTTTATTGTAAATTAATTTAAATTATTTAATATTAAAATAAATATACTATAACTATTGAGATTATATTTTTGTATATTTAATGATGTATATTGTATACTATATTCTATATATATATAATATAAGATAATTTAAAATAATATAATAACAAGTGCCACGTAGTGGCTAGTACTTGCTCTTTACATTTGTAATAGTAATTGAGTATGTTTTTTTCTTTAGATTAATAATTTTGTAACGATAAGTTTAATTAAATCCTAATCCTAATTAAGTTGTAATCTTATCTAAACTCTAACTATAATACTAATTGAATGTTAATTATAAATTTAATTGAAACCTACATTTTTTAACCCATAGTAATCCCTAACCTAAATTGAACACTAATCTTAACCCTTACCTTAACCCCATTTTAACTCTAATAAAAGTCTTGTCTCTAATTCATATTTTAACTCTAATTTAACTTTATACCTAACCCTTACCCTAACCATGTTTGAACTATAACCATAATTTAACCCTAACTCAATAATTTATTTTATAACTTTAATTAAATACTAATTGAATCATAATCCTAACCCTAATTGAACCCTAATCCTAATTAAACTCTAACACTAAGTTATAAATCTAACCCTATTTTTTTCAATTAAGAATACTATAACTCTTGTAAAATTTAGTATTTATTTTTGAAATGTGATTAGTGAACAAATCATAAATTATACTTAAATAGTAGTAAAGAAAATTTAAATATTTACTGAGCAAAAGAGATGAAAGTGAGAATAATTTTTATTTATATTACATTGTATTAATATTCATTATATTATTTTTTCACTTATATTCAAAATTATTAGATTACTATTTTTCTTTGTTCTAATTACTAATATATTATATTGTTGACTTATTATATTATTATTAATATTTCAAATACTTTAATTATTGGTGTTTGCCCTCCTTTTCATTCGGTTGTGTTGTGTAGGAGTGTGCGATCATTAATGTGGCTCCACGGAGGACAACTTTGGAGGCAGTTTTGAACTCCAATTGCCATAAGAAGTCTTTCAAAGAATTCATTTCGCAGTATCGTCTCGTGGTTGTAGAGAGCACTAGGTTTGTTTCTATTGCCCCCTTGGGAGTAGGAGATAATGGTGGTCCCTGTGGAGAAGGTAAGGACCCTTGTTTTCCCTTAGGTTCTCTGTCAATTATTCCTAATGATTCAATGTACAATGAGATTTCTCTAGAGAAAAGTAGATTAAAAGATGTTGCTATATATCTTGTCACTATTGATGTGGATAAATGTTCGGCCTGTAAATTCATAGATGATTAGATTAGAAATGTGTGGAATATCAAGTTAGGGTTCCATGTTTCTTTCTGTAGACTTATTTGTTATTTTTTCCAAAGATCATAAGGCCCAATCCAAAGTTATTAGCAAACAATACTATACTATGGGAAAATGCACATTTCAAGCCATTGCATGGTCTCCCGAAGCAATCAATGAGGAAATCTTGGCACTGTCGTGTCCTGGGTGGTTGTTGATTAAAATTGTTCCTCTGCTTGTCTAGAGATTCATTCCTCAATTGATCAAGTCGATTGGAAAGGCCATTCGTCTTGACAACTCAACTTCTCTTATCCCTCATCTCGATGCTAGGGTTCTTGTGTCGATTAACCCTAGAATAGATATCCCTAAATTGCTCAATGTTAATCTTGGGGATGATTCGATTGCTTTCTCTATAGAGATCCTTGGTGGTGTCAATGTGTGTTTTCTCTATAGAAGAGAGGGACACATTTGGAAGAACTGTCCCATTATTAACCAGAGAAAAGGGGTGGAAAAATCCCAAAAGAGTACCCATGATTCCTCATCCCTCCCCAAGAAGTTCTCTCCCCCTTCGGTGCATGAGCCTCTCATGGACAAACTTGACACTTTGAGTAAGAATGTTAAGAATTCAATAAAGGGAGCAAGTAACAGGCTCCCTAAATTCGACAATAATGTTGACTTTGGCAAATTCAATGTCAACCCTACATCCCATTATGCAATTGCAGAGGCCCTAGAGAAATTGAACCAAGATCAGCAAGAGGGCTTTCAAGTGGTGGGCAAAAACCCTAGGAAGAGGAGGAGGAAGAATACTCAATAGTTGGCACTTGAGAAAATTAGAGCATCTAAAAAGATGGGTTGTGATCCTAACAAGGATAAAGAAGATGGTGTGAGCCACTCCGGCTATGATCCTAACAAGGATAAATGAGGAGACTGTTGGCATTGTATTGTCATTGATGTCAACTAGTATAGGATGGATACCGATATAAGAGATGTATGTGTTGTTAGGTCCTGGAGACAACTGAGAGGGGGGGTGAGTTAGTTGTCTAATAAATTCAAACCAAAACAACTTAACCAACTTAATGCTTAATACCAGTAAACCGGTTCAATATGCTGGTAGACAGATTTAATAGTTAATTGCTATACTGGTAAGGATTAGTGCATGAAACATAAAGACAAAGTCATCCACAACACATAACACCAATATTTGTATGTGGAAACCCTGTAAGGGGAAAAACCACGGTGGGAAACCTTACCCACAATCAGATGATACTATAGCAGATAGCAAGTGTACATAAATGGGGTCTACACATGCAGAAAGGCCAAGCGCCTAGAGCTCGCTGCTCAATCACAAAATGGGAGTCACATTGACTACAATTGGATGGTTAAATCCAATAAGAATGTACTGCACAAAATAGCATCTTCATATGCTAGATTCAGTACTGGTGTAGTTCTGACTGTCTTCACAAGAACCCTCCTTCAATCTTCAAATGATGTCTACATGTATAGCTCTGCTTATTCTCGCATATACCTTCACACAATCCTTTTTTGCATTTCCCATTTGATCTTACAAATAAGATCTTACATTTATACCATAACCTAAGACCAATTTTAGTAGGTCGGCTCTACAAGATATTTACAATAAAAACATTTTACAAACAAAACAATATCCGATGCAATAAGTGATTGAACATGTCAGCTTAATGCATATACAACAATAATTAATCATCTCCAAAGCGTGCCATGTTGATCTGGAAAAGATAAACCTGTCGGTGTATACCCTGGACTTATTTGCCGGTAATAGAAAATATACATATGTGAATATACCAATAACCAATTCTCCAAAACAAGATGTCAAAACGATGTTTTTGACATTACCAAGTGTTTTCCATGTCATTCCAAGTGTCGGTGATAATTATATCCTGCTGGTGTACCATATATCGGTGACTATACAAAAGTCGCTTGCCAGTGAATGTTGCTGGATCTCCAAAGTGCTAGAGTTTTAGTAGTTGTTGACATCAATGACAAAACCATACCAAAATAACAACAATCTCCCCCTTTCGCATTGATGGGAACACAAGATGGAAAAACCATCAAAGTGCCAAAAACAGAAATGCCAAATACCAAAAACCAACAATCTCCGAAATAAAAATACAGAGAGTAATAATCTCTCTCAAACAACAATCTCTCCCCCTGGGAGCAACATGTGTTTTCCTTGTGTTTTTTCATACCAATTTGTCCCCCTTTGACATCAAATGCCAAAGTTTTCTTACCAAGCCAAGTTCATATACAAAATACCAATCAATTTAGTATACCAACTACTCCCCCTGAGAAGTAGCTTCCCATCAAAACCGGAATAAATATTTCTCTGTTAATTCTGTCAGTTGATGACAATCATCAACTTCCTAAGTTTCTATCGATGGGGGTATAACCCCAAGCTGATCTCTGAGATATTCAAAAGTCTCCTTAAGTAGAGGTTTAGTAAAGATATCTGCAATCTGCTCTTTAGTATAAGAGATGTATGTGCAACACTGTCCTGGAGGCATAGAAGATGTGATATCTTTGATGTCACTTAGTGTTGCAGGTCACTGGTACACAAGTTAGTTTTTGACTTCTGTTGAAGATATGGACATGAGACCGGTCTGATATAACAACTGATAAATGATGACATCTAAGAGTTAGGCTGCTGATTGTTATGAAGAGGTGAAATGCTATCAAGAATCACATCAACACCGAAAGTGCATAATGGACAGGTTACCAGTACAGTCTATCACCAGTAAGGAAAGGGTGTCAACTAGTAAGTGTTGAGTTGACAGTGAGTAGTTGCCAACTGGTGTACAAGAAGAGTGAGAAAGGTGTTTGGATGTTGTTTGTGATGAAGAGACAGACTATTACGAAGAATCACATCAACATTGGAGGAGATGGATGTACAAGTCACTAATATGCTATGTGGATACAAAACAACAGGAATCCCACCAGATAAAGGTGCAGTCACCATTTGAAGTGGAGACTGACTGCAAAAATGCCCAGACTAGATCACATGTGCTTGTTTCAAGATATGTTGCACAAAAAGGGAAGCCACATGAGTACATTATAGGATGTAGATGACAAGGATCCACTACCACCAGCAGGTGTTTGAAGGCTCACACCAGATTTACCAGTGAATCAAGAAGATGCCTCAAGTGCATGAAATCAGAGATATGCACTTAACTGACAGAGAAGGCATGATGAGTTGCCGGAATAGATGAATTATGATGGGTTTGTTACTCTGAAAAACTGCTAAAGATGGTCTGATGATGAAGAAGACAAGGTTGAGCAGCTGTAGATAGAGGATAATGGTTGGACTGAAGATGGAGTCAAGCTGAAGGTTGATGACATGGTGTCATCAAGGGGTTTACTGGTAAGGATATCCATTGGTAATATGGACAAGATACAGATACAGAAGACTCCCATCTAATGAAGATGTGCTTAAGGTAGGTTAGCAAGAGTGCTGACTGATTGAGTGTTCCACTTAAAGAGAAGCAAAGTGCAAGATTGAAAGAAGACTAGTTAAGGGTTT
This sequence comes from Cryptomeria japonica, assembly GCF_030272615.1. NCBI lineage: Eukaryota > Viridiplantae > Streptophyta > Pinopsida > Cupressales > Cupressaceae > Cryptomeria > Cryptomeria japonica. Next base: position 290,716,103 of record NC_081405.1, read on the forward strand.
AACCAGCAGGGATAGTAACCCGGTAGAGGAACTTGGTAACGGAGTTGGTTGGTGATCCCTTCTATATCAACACAAGTGTTCAACAAAATGTGGATGTCGACACAATTGCCACATGGAGATGAAGTAGCATGTATGCACAGGTCGGTGTGTTGAGTCAATGAACTGTCAGGCAGAAAGGTAGCTGGCAAGAGGTTGACATTTATGTAGACTACAAGATTCATGGGATACATAGCAGAGGTTTGTGGCTCGAGTTCAAATGGATAGCAGAGATCTAGCATAGATCATTTGAGTGGATCGAGGTAGATAAAGGAAATCTCAAATCCTTTCTTGGTGATCGACCAAAAAATTTGTTGATAGCCTAAAAAGAAGATTGCTAAAAATATAAGGCATGATCAAGAAGGCACGACAATGGCTGGATTGATTGAAGGGTTATAGTTCATCAATATAGGTGATCAAATCGAATGAGATCTAATTGGATTTGGTTTGCCTCGAGGTCGATGAGGAAACCCTAACCACCCAAAGTTTGAATTGGTTTTTGGTGGGAAAACCAGTTTATAAATATACAAGCCAAAATCAGAGAAGTTGCAACTAGATGAGAGAGTGTTGTTGCATGTGAGAAGAAATTAGTCAAGTTCTTAATGACTATTAGAGGAGAGATTGAGTGAGAGAGATAATCGGGTTGAAGAGTTCAACCGATATCAGTAAGGCTACCGACAGTCAGCCTTTGAGTCTGACAGAGGAGAGAATCTACAGTGACCATACTGACAGAGGAGAGTTGTAGAAGTTTGCAGAGAAGGCAAGCAGAGAACTGACAAAAGATAGTACTAGTGGAGAGAAGCACTATTGTAGAGAGAATAGGTAGAGAGAAGAACCAGTCAAGAGTAGAACCGACAGTGTACTGGATAGAAGATTCGATAGAGAGATTTGAAGAAGAGTTACAAAGTTCATTTGTAACATAGCTATTACTTTTGTAATTGATTATGTCTATTGAAGATCACTAATTTGGAGATTGGTGTAGGAGTTGGTGCCCTAAATCAGGGATTGTAGCTCCTTGGGTTGGTGCCCTAAATCAAGGGTTGGTGCTCCTTGGGTTGGCACCCTAAACATTGTAATCAGAGATTCACTGTTAGGTTGGATTGGAGTAGTAGACTCTAGCAACATTTCTCACTGAGGTTTTTCCCATCTTGGGTTTTGCTCGTACATGCTGGTATTATGTGATGTCTCTTTATGTGTGATTGCATTGAGTAATCTCTCCTTAGCATATCGGTAGATTATCTTGGCTTTAGTATGTTAACTGGTACATATACTTAGGAGTCTAAGGGATAAGAAATAAAGTACCACTGATTCAACCTCCTCTCAGTGGCACATTGTATCTAACAAACCCTAGTGAACCCTCAGATAATGACACTGATGCTCTACGCTATAAGGATGGGTTAAACACACACAGTCCCTACATTGGGGGTGAGATGACCCTCGGTCAACCTGATCCCAATAAGGATTCTGACTATGGAGAAGATTGCCAAGGTGATGAGGAGTCTGTTGATGAAGGGGATGAGATGGTGGATAGTGAGACCCCAGATATCAAGCCTAGAAGGAGGAGAGGTATGTTGGCATTTCATGAATATTGCATTGAAGAAGTATATTATGAAGTGTTGTCATTGATGTCAATAGAAACTAGTAATGAAGTAGTAAAGAAACCGGTAATGAAGCAGTGAAGATCAACCGGTAACCCTATCCAATTGAGAAGCAAAACCCTAACCAATGAAGCTCAGAGATTGGTTGTTATGATTTATGATCGAATGATGATCGGTGATGAAGATGCCATGAAAGCATGTTGCACGTGATGATTTTCTAGAAGGTTTTGGCGTGTAAAGATAACCACTTATCTTGGGAATGATCAAATTCATAGTATGAAGTGACAAATGTGTGATGTGTTACAAGATTCAAGATGCCATGATCTAGGAGCGGTTGTAGATGCCTAGAAGAATGTAATGTTGATTGCATGTACTCTAACGATCAAGATTGAACCGATGTGTTTGTAATATCTATGAGAGTTTTAGGCTTTGTGTTGTGTTACTGACCTAATGTATTTGTTTATAAGGTCGATGGATTGATTGAATGAGTGGTTGGCAAGTTTGATTAAGTGTGAAAGTAATTGTTACCGAATTAGGAGGTGTGTCTGTAGAATGATGTGAAGGCAGATAGGAGTGGTAAATGATTTGATTCAGCAAGGAAGTGCTATTTCCAGTTCGGTCAAAGAACCTGTTGTTCTCTAACCATTACACTGGTTTGAAATCCCCTCACAGGGTAAGCTCTAACAAGATTTTTCTTGAAATCCTCTAACCAGGTGATCCATTAGTTTGGATTTGAAATCCTCTAGTGAGGTTACCTTTAACAGGGTATTTGTAGTCAATCCCTTAATTGGGTGGTCCTTAATCGGATTCGTTCCTAACAGAACATTCTTGTATAAGCTTCTAACTAGGCTTGGCTCCTAACAGGGCGAACTTCAGAAGAGTTCAAAGAATAATTGTGGGTATTCATCCCCACCATGGTTTTTCCCATTTGGGTTTCCACGTGAAAAATCATTGTGTCAAGTGGTGAATAATTTTATGGATGTTTTTTTGGTCTGGTTGATATGAATGATTTGTAAATCTCCATAGATATATTTGAATGATTGGAAATGATTTGAAATATTTTATTATTGGTATTAGTGAAGTGGTTTAAGTTTTTAATCAGAGGATATTTAAGTTTCAAATCTGTTGCATTATATCACTGAAGTATTAGGTCAACTAGTAAGGTTTAATAGAGCAGCTGGAGATTTGTTAAAGTGACTAAATTGGTAAACTTTGTGAGTTTATTTTTAGATGAAAATAAGTTTGGTGAAAATTTAGTTTATTCTTCAACTACTGATTTACCCTCCCCCCCCTCTCAGTAGTTGACCAGATCTTTATAGTTTCATCATATTATCAATTGGTATCAGAGCATTCCAGGTCCTCTTGAGTATAAGCCTAATAGCTTGAGGAAAATATCCAGAAGAAAATGATGAAGAGAGAGGGTCCGAAGTTCAATAGAGATAACTACAGAATCTAGAGTGATAGGATGAAGATTTACATCAAGAGCTTGGGAAGTTAGTATTGGGGTCATGTTGTTACTAAATATAACTTGGCTAGTGGAACTCTAACATATGATCAGAAGAAGGAGCAACAGGAGAACAACCAAGTATTGGAAGCCACCATCAGTACCGTGTCAGATTCAGAATATGTTGGTGTTCATGGATCAGAGACTACATATGAAGTTTGGAAGAAGCTGGAAGAAATCTATGGCGGTGATGAGCATGTAAAGATAGCCAAGGAAGAGAGTCTCAAAGGAAAATTTGATGATATGAGAATGGTTGAAGGTGAAAACATTCCACAGTATGGTTAGAGAATCAAGGAGATAATTGGAGAAATCAAAAGTGCTGGAGGTACAGTGGAGGATGCCACTGTGGTTAGCAAGGTATTGAGAACCCTTCTACTAGTCTACGCTATCAGAGTTGCAGCCATTCAAGAACTCAAATCTATTGACAAGACAAAGCTAACTCTTGACTCTATCATTGGTAAATTGACTGCATTTGAATTAAATGGTTTTGATGGAAGTGTTCAGAGGTCAGAATATGCATTTAAAGCCTCACTCTCAACCCCACCAGTAAGGAAAAGAAGAAAAGGAAGTTACACTCATGAATCTAGATCTACCTCTCTGCTGGATCTAGATTCATGAGTGTAACTTACCACTAACAAAAGAGAAATATAGGAATTTTAAAGAAAAAGGAAAAATAAATTGTCTCATTGCAGTGGACGAATGTATTACAGATGAAGAATCTGAGGTAGATACAAATGAGGACATTGTCTTTGTTGCTATCAAAGAAGACATATCAGATCAGAAGACATTAGTCTCTCACTTGGACAACTCAGATGACTAGATTGTTGATAGTGGTTGTTCACACCACATGACTAGTGACTAGAGAAAGTTCCTAACATTGGATGAATTTGATGGAGGTGTTGTCAGATTTGAGAATAACTCTCCCTGCATGGTGAAAGGCAAAGGTTCCATTTCCTTGAATGGTAAGAGTAGTGCAAATGATGTCTATTGGGTTGAAGGTCTGAAACACAATCTTTTGAGTGTTGCTCAGCTCAATGACAAAGGTTACCTGTTAGAATTCAAGAATGGAGTTTGCAAGATCTTTGGAAGAAAAGGTGAACTAATTGTAACAGGCAAACAAACCAAAGGTAATCTTTTTCACTTAAAATCTAAAGTCAACAGTTATTTGATTGCAAAAGTAGAAGATAGTTGGCTTTGGCATCACAGATTTTTCCATGTGAATTTTGATAACATTGTAAGAGTCAGGAAGTCAAAATGAGTAAGAGGATTGCCACAGTTGGACAAACCAGTGAATGCTTTGTGAAAGGAATGTCAGTTAGGGAAAATGACAACCTCAACCTTCAAGAGAAAATCTTTCTCAGCTGAACATTTGCTAGATTTGGTTCATACTAACCTATGTGGACCAATGAAGACTAGGAGTACTCAAGGAGATCGATACTTCATGATATTTACCGATGACTACCCAAGGATGATGTGGGTCACATTCTTTAAAGACAAGATAGAAGCATTCAGCAAATTTAAAGCATTCAGAGCCCTGGTTGAGAATGAAATTGGAAGTAAGCTGAAATGTTTAAGGACTGATCAAGGTGGTGAATTTACTTCAGAGTAATTCACTAGATACTGTGAAAACAATGGGATCAAGAGGTAGCTATCTGCACCAAGGACACCATAGCAGAATGGTATTGCAGAAAGGAACAATTGGTTAGTGGTTGAAGCTACTAGGACTATGTTAATCCAAGGAGGTGTAGCTAAGACATTTTGGAGAGAAGCTATCAACACAATTGTTTATACAATGAACCAAATACTGGTCAAAAGAGGTAAAGACAAAACATCCTATGAATACTGGTATGGTAGGTCGCCGAATGCCAATTATTTCAAAAATTTTGGTAGCAGATGTTTTATTAAAAGAAGTGATTATATTGGAAAGTTTGATGCCAAAAGTGATGAAGGAATATTTCTTGGTTACTCCACCAAGAGCAAAGCTTACAAGTGCTACAACAACTGGACTAAGAAGATCATTGAAAGTGTCAATGTTCAAGTAGATGAATTTCTTGAAAAATCTGAAGAAACTAGCAAGGAGAAGGAAGAAGAGGAACCAAACACACTATTTTTGGAACCGGAACCGATAAAGCCAGAAGTTGGAAGACTAAACATAGAAGCCCCAGTCTAGCACAAGATGAAGAAAGTGAAGAATAAGAAGAACCTGAAAACCAAGATCATGTTATTCCAAGGTATGTCAAACTCAATCACAACCCCGATCAGCTCATTGGAGACAAGAATGCAGGTGTGTTAACTAGAAGAAGGCTAAGAGAAAACTCTTGTATGATCTCTGTAGACACCTAAAATTGTCCTGTCTAATTAAATAAATATTTTTATTTATTTAATTATTTTATCCTAAGTCTTCTATTAATTAAATAAATCTTTATTTATTTAATTAATTCATTAATCCTCTTCTAGGCCTTTCCTCATTTAAATGAATACTTTTATTTATTTAAACTGTCCTTCCCCTAAATTAAATAAATATTTTATTTATTTAATTGATCCCACTTCCTCTATTAATTAAATAAATCTTTATTTATTTAATTAATTCATTAGGCTTTTCTATCCATGACACATGTCATTCATCTCTTAATTCCTACACTACCTACCCTCTCATTATTTTATTATTTCTTCTACCTACCCTCTAATCCTAGCTGGCCATTTATTTTTACACCTCTTAATCTTATCCCTTCATTTTCTAAAGTGTCTTCTATATAAGGAGATGCTTCTTCCATTATCAACCCTAATTTCCTAAATCAGCTAATGAGCACACTAGTTATGCAATCAATCCTTTTTGCGATCAAGCTATCAGCCACATTTATGTTCTTTGTTGAGCTCTTGTGCACACATAAAATCTAAGAGCAAACATATCAAGCAAGATCAATAGAGATAGGAAAAAAATGTAGATTGAAACCCTACTAGACATGTGAATGGTATATCTTGTATTATTTTTGTTGATTTATATGATCTTAGGTATCTTTATTGGTATTGGTGAATGTTTCATTATATGACTTAGATTGTTTGTGGTTGAATCTTTATGGTTTTACAATAGTTTATCATCACTTTTCACCATACACATTTTGGCACGCCCGATGGGATATGGATTTTTGTTATATCTTTGTTTTTTACAGGTTTTTCTAACCTTATATTGTTGTTTTGTAAAACAATTTGGAGAATAACCTTGTGCAGCTAGGGTTTTTGACACGATCAAGATCTTGGAGAGATTTGATCGGATCTCACAAATGGCTTGGAATTTTTACACCAAATTTGTTTTTCAAATTGAAGACAATATCATCAACTTTCAATCCAAAATTCAGAATTTTGCAGCATATTTAAATTTATTATGATTTTTTTATGATTTTTCATAAAACATTGATTTTGAGAGCAAATGGGATTTTTTTTTGGATTTTATTACATTTTTGGAAATATCACAGAATTATACACTAGATCCATTCTTTCTGATTTAAATTTTTAGGAAAAATATTTCATAAAAAATTGGATCTTTAAAAATTAGGTTTTTCCATTATTTTGATCATATCTCATAAAAGGCTTAGAATTTTTTCATAAAATGTTTTCTGCAAGTCCAAATAGTATCAGAAGTTCTCATTAAAAAAAAAAAAGAATTTTGGGATCATATTTGAATTTTCTATGAATTTTGTATGAATTTTCATAAAAAATTAATTTTGAGAGGAAATTAGCAATTTTTTTGGATTTTCTTATAGTTTTGAAAATTTCTCAAAATTATACAAAGGATATGTTCTTTGTGATTTTAATTTTGATGCAAAATAAATCATTAAAAAATGGATCTTTAAAAATTAGGGTTTTGCATTATTTTGATCGTATCTCACAAACTGCTTGGAATTTTTGCAAAAAAACTTTTATGAAGCTTTGGAAGGCTATCAGGAGTTTCTATTAAAAAATTCAGATTTTGTGGATCAATTTTGCATTTTCTATGAATTGTTTATGATTTTTCATAAAAAAATATTTTTTGGAAAAAATTAGAATTGTTTTGGATTTTATTACATTTCAGGAAATGTCTTGAAATTTTATAAGTGGTCTAATTTTTTATAATACAAAAGAACTCATGGAAAATCATATATTTGAATCTATCAAAAAATGTCTTGTCAAAGGCCCCTATTTCACAAAGTCTTTTCGATCTAAAATTACCTAACTTGTGTGCTTGTAGGAGGGGTATTATTTTAAAACTACTAACAATTTTGGTGCAAGATCTTTGGAAAAGATTTGATTTTAAAATTGCTTACTTTGTCTTCTTTAGTTTAGCAAAACACTTCAATTGGTGCTCTAAAATTAACAAGTGTCTTTCGTGTTTTGAGCATTAAGCTGTTTTGTGTTTATCTTTAGAGGGCCTGCCTCCCGCTATGGTCACTAGGACTACTAGTGAGGAGGGAATGACCCAAGTGAGTACGGCTAAAACCCAAGCATTCTAACTCACTATAATAAATAGGCCTCTTGGGATGAAAATTTCGAAGGGAGGAGCTATCTGAGATTTATCTCATATCAAGCACTTTGCAGGACCCTTGAGGTCTAAATCATGCTTGTGTGACTACTAAAGTGTTTGGTACTTTGTTGGGCTATAGGCCGCAATCGTGCTTGCGCACCTTCAAAGGATAGTCTCCTAATGGAAACCCTTACTAGCACCTTTTTGTTTTAGAAAGACCAAAAGCCTTCTAGTTGTTGGTGCAGGAGGTCAGACCTCTGAAGTGGCTCACATTCTTATGATTCTTAGTAGAGATACAAAGTTTTCCACGGGGATTTTTCATGTGGACTGGTGCTTGGCTTCCCCGGAGAAGTGAGTGTCGAGGGTGGAGCCAATGGGGTCAAGTACCTAAGTATCCACTCTGAATTGCGTAGCTCGGGGGAAACCCCACGTGAGATTCAACAACTATTGTTCCAACCAATCCTAGGATTTGTGCTTGCATGACCAAAACACCCAAACATTTTCAAACAAAACAAAGAAACATTGTGTCTACCATGTATTTAAGTGTATGCAAAAATATTTCATATAACATTTCACATTTGGAAACATTTTTGATCCTTTGGACAAAACACTTTCAAACATTGAGTCTTCATTATTTTTGAATAAGGGAAAATAGGTTTTGATGGGCCCCTACATTAAAGTGCAACAAAATACAAAAGACAAAAACCAAGAAAAGGATAGCTGACGAGCAAAAATGGCAGTAAACTAGAGACAGGTAACAAAACACAGGACCGGTAGAGAAAGAGCCCAGGTTAGATTAATTTTTGAAGCATCTCAATAGCTTCCAGCTCCATTTGGTCCATATTATCAGTCGCCAGCTTGATATCATCAATTTCCTTGCTTTAGCTTTGCATCTTTCTGGTGCTCGTACGGGTTCTTCTGCCATTGAGTCTTCATTGTTATTGTATCTTCTTGCCACTAAAAGTCAAACATTGAGATTTGGTCACATTCAACAATTTTACAATTGGACAAAATTACAAAACATTTTCAAAATCACATCTCGGTTTGTTAAAACTACATCTACATTCATAGTTGAGAGATTACAAGAAAACTCTTGAGAACAATAAGGACTTAAGTTTTTAGATCTAAAGAGCTTCTAAGGTTGCTTCCTATAGGGCTTCATTTTCATTCAATCTATCTTGGTCATACATAGTCAATCTTTTTTCCTTCACTTGCATTGCCCTCATACATATTTTCCAAATTTGAGTCAAAACGTTACTTTGCTTGTCCTCATAAAACTTTGCAAACATAATATAACACAACACTAGATGAGTCCTATATCAAGATCCATCATCTTAGGGTCTCATTTGCTCTTCTTGAGTCAAGTTCAACTTACCTCATCAAGAGATCCATCATCTCTTTGGAAGCCACACCTTTCTCTCAAACATACATACCTAGAGTCAAGGTCAACTTACCTCATCAAGAGATCCATCATCTCTTTGGAAGCCATGCCTTACTCTCACATACATACTTTGGTTTTACACTCTTGGACATTGAAAGTTTACCCTAGATTCATCTACACTTCATACACCTCTTGGTCTTCCATAGTCTTTGCATTTTCATCCTACCTTTCATTTTGGTCATGACTTTAGTCCATGGTTGAAACCTATTCCTTTAAGGTCTTTAAACATGAGTACCTATGAGTTTGATGGAGATGAATTCTACAATCCATTTGAACACCACAGCACTATACTAGACAATGACAACAATGACAATAAAAATGGAAATGATAATGACACTAACAATGCATCTATGGATTTTGCAGTTTTTGAGGAAACTATCATGGATCCCCATTTTAATAGATTGGTTCATGAAATCATGAAAAGGGATAGACAATATTTCCTACAAGTCATGGCACAAAGTGGGACAAGAATACCTCATGGATTTAATATATCACAAATTTTGGAGGATGATTGAAATCAAGCAAATCAAGTTAACACAAGACAAAGGAGGCCCAATAGTGGTGGCAATAGGAGAGAGTGCCTCGTGCTTAAGTCACCTTCATCCCTATTTTTAAAAACCTAAGATTCCAAACACATACACTCATTCTCATCCCAATTATGATAGAACCTCTCATGAACAACCCCATAGCCATCCTTTTCCATGGAGAAGAACTACCACCACACATGCCCATGATGATACCTAAGATAATACCAATGCATACAATTACACTCAATCGAATATTTGAAATCATGACACGAGGAGATCCCGTATCAGATTTGGGAGAAATACTCAAGATCATACTTATGACACCTCCTATCCCCATGGTCATGACATGTATCGACCTATACCTAGTGCTCCTTACTATAATACCATACCAAGTGGTCCATATGCAAGCTATTACTATGTCCCTCCTCCATATAAAAATATTTATGATTAGTACCATCCATATATGCATTATATCCCTCCTTCGCCTGGTGGCTCAGGCATGGAACTAGCTCAAAGAGAAAAGACACCACCCAAGAATGACTTGCAACAACAGATAAAGGACTTACAAAAGAAAATGGTGGACATAAATACACCTAAGCCACAATACACAATGAGAGATATATGTCCTTACCCATTTGATAGAAGAATTCCAATGCCTCCATTGCCTGCATATTTTGTGACACCAAAGTTCGATAAATGCAAAGGCAAAGGGGGTCTTAAGGCACACATAAGACATTTTTTCATAGCTTGCATTGAGGTAGCAGTAGAAGAAACATACTTGATGAGATTGTTTCCACAAAGCTTAGGTGGACAAGCTATGGAATGGTTCTCCCAACTTCCACCTCGAATTAAGTCATGGGGTGATCTAGTAGAGGCTTTCATACAACATTTCTCATACAATGTTGAAACTAATGTGTTAGTAGCCACCTTATGCAATACTAAGCAGAAACATGGGGAATCCTTCTCTTCATTTTTACAATGATTGAGAGGTCTTTCCAGTTGATTCTCTTGTGATATACCATAAAAAAAAATGGTAGAAATGTTCACTCAAAACATCAACAAGGATATCAGATATGAGTTAAGAAAGGCTTGTTTGTCTACCTTCAAAGAGGTCATTAATAAAGGAATGGCGATAGAAAAAGTCCTTATTGAACAAGGTATCATCAAGATATTCAAATAAGATAAAGAGGAATCAAATGGGAAAGACAAATTGTGCTTTTGGAACAAGAATAAGAATATAGTCAATGATGGGGTAGTAGATGCAAATATTGTGAAACCTAAGATTACTTTCCTTGGTGCAAGTTCTTCTAACTCAAACAATCAAGTGAACAATCAAAGGCAATCAAAAACTCGAAGAAAATGCACACCGTTGGGAGAACCAATTGAAATTGTATTCAAGAAGTTAGTGGCAAACATGCTCATAAAACTACTAGATAATCAACCATTTGAGCCAAAAGTGAAACCAAATTGGTGGAATGATGATGAATATTATGAATATCATAAGAGCAAAGGACATCTTACTAGCAACTACCACAGATTGAAGAATATCATATAGGATCTCATTGACAAAGGTGAAATAGAAGTGGATGGACACACCTCCAATGAAGAACATGTGATGTTTAAGGAGCCATTCACTAAACATGACAAGGGAAAAGCAAAAACTATCGATAATCAAGCCAATTATACCAAGACGCCTTATGACTATGATTCTACCATTAATCACATTTTAATGGACAACCATGTTTCAACCATCATCATCAAGGATAAAACTCCTGAAGGTCCTACCCAAAGGAGTAAGTTTTTCTTAAAAGGCATTGGACCATCTTCCTCATCTTCTAAAAATGAAACCTCTGAATGTAATGTCACAACTCGTCAAGGTAAAGTCACCTTGCAAGTCATTCCATCCAAGCCCACAAAGAATGAGTATGACCTTGTAGATAAATTAGGGAAGACACCCACCCTCATTTCCATCCTTGAGATTTTATGCTTATACCCCGCACATAAGGTCATCCTTGATAAGACTTTGAGAGAAACTTATGTACCCATTGATATAAACGTGGACCAGTTTCAAACCATGGTGGGATACCTTTTTGTTCTGCATAGCCTCACATTCACATAAGTTGATGATGCATCAATAACCTAGCCTCATAATGCACCTCTATATATTGAAGCCTTTACCTATAAAAACCAAATAAAATGAGTCTTGATAGATGGAGGAGCCGATCTGAACATTTGTACATTGAATACTCTTAAGCAATTGGGATATTCTAAAAAGGTTGTGAATTCTACACATGAAATAACCATTAAAGCATATGATGACGAAGAGCGTTCATCCAAGGGAACAATCACCTTACCTCTCAGAGTTGGGCTAGTTATGAAGGATGTGGTTTGTCAAGTCCTTGATCTATATCTCACATACAATATACTCTTGGGATGCCCATGGATTCATGAAATGAGAGTTGTTCCCTCAACATTTCATCGATGTATCAAGTTTCCACACAATGGAATTGAAGTGAGCATCAAAGGTGATCCGAATCCATCTATATATTACAATAACCTACGACGTAGATCAGAAATAACAATCCTAGTCAATCGAGAAGCTATTCCTTCATCAGCATATGTGGATCCAGAATCCTTGAAACCTTCTACATCAAAGCAAGCAAAGCTCAAAGAAAAAAACAAGATTAAAGACATGGGATGTAGTGAGTATATATTTCATGTTGATCAACTCCCACTATCTCCTAAGACATTTAGTCAACAGGAACAATCTATAAACAATTTGCAAGGAATTGGGTGTGAACCACCTAGTGTTGTGGCTACAAGTCTGAATGCAAATATCCTCTAGTGGTGCAAGAAGCTCTTGATATCAATAGTCCTAAGAGTGGTTCCAGTGAATAATCTATTGAGCGTATCACCAACCCTCTTGAGAACTCATATAGATTTACCATTTCAGCCACTCCTTCCATTTCCACTCTGCTCCTAAACTTGGATCAACAAGAATCAGAAAAGTCCTTACTCATTGGGGATAAAAAATCAAGCTATGAAAAGAAAAATCTAAAAGTCAAAAATAAAGAAAAGTCCTTTAGCCCAAATCAAAATCAAAAGCTATTGGACTCTACAAAAATCAAGGTCAAGGATAAAAATCCTATGAAAGAAAAAGAGAAAGAGTTGATCTCCCCTAATATAAAAAAATGGGGGGCAAAAGTTATTAAATTTCAAGTCAAAAAGAATACTTGTTGATCCTAAGTCTCCATCATGCCATGATACTTTCACTTCTTTTTGCAATCATAAGCCTTCATTCCTCATCCACTTGTTCCACACATCCATCCCTTTCTGGTGATACATCACATCAATGGACCTTTAATGGATTTTCCTCGAAGGACTTTGTTATCAGGGATGCCCAAAATTATTTAGGTGACACGCATATGAGAATTTGTAGTCCACAAGCTAGTAATTCTATCTTAGTTCCTTTATCAAGGAAGACAATCAAGGGAGCTACACATCATTCAGTTAAGGAACAATGCAGCTACAATCATAAGGTTAAGTCTCATACCTTTGAGGTGGGTGACTTATTTCTTAATGAGAATCCAATAAATCAACAAGATCGAGAGAAGAAAGGCAACTTTGAACCAAATTGGATTGGTCCCTATGTCATCACCTCAGTCTATGGATCAGGTGCATATCAGCTTTCGACCCCAAATGGAGAAGCTTTGGAAGATTCGATCAACAACATGCATCTTCATAGGTTTTACACATAGCTCTTTGGAATATCCTAATTCGAAAACACAAAAAAAATATATATATCAAAAATACAAAAAAATCAAAAAATATCAAAAATACAAAAAATCTCATAAAATATTAAAAAATACAAAAAAATCATAAAATATTCAAAAAAAAAAAAAATCAAAAAAAGTAAAGAGAAATAAATTTGTCCAACAATGAAAACCACTTTGGTGGCACCCTGGGCAAGTACCATGGTGAAAACTAGGTTACTGGCACCATGTGTAGAGACATTGCTCCTCCCTCTTTCAAGATTCAATCTTATCCTTTCATATTGCACACACTCACAACCTATCCATCCATAATAAACTTACCCATTCCCATCATAGCTTGTTATTGATCTACCTAATATTGGTTAGCCATTCATAATTGATAGCTCTGATACTTAATATAACTATAGATCCAATAGCCAACAAGATGAGAGGGGGGGGGGGTGAATCATACAAACTTATTCATCCATAAAAACATCAAATTCAACCTTGGTAACATATATCAGTCATAGAATAAAAACTATCAAACATGCAAACTCAAAAGCATATGAACAATATAAACCTCATAACACCAGATTTAACGTGGAAACCCACATAGGGAAAAACCACTATGGGATTTCGGACCCACTAAGAAATATACTCTTCTAGAGTATGCTCGGTTAAAAGCCAATCCTGTTAAATATTACAAAACACATTGCTAGATGTGACCCGGTTAAGGGATTTCCCTTAGATTTGTTAGGATCTTCACTTTGTTAGAAGTGACCTTGTCAAAGGATTTCAAACACTCATTTAGAATGTCACCTTGTTAGAGGATTTATTAATAAGACTGTTAAGTCCACACGATTAAGAGATTTCCTGTTACTTCCACAAGCTAACAGTAATACAATCTATATGCAACTTTACATCTAAAATGCTAAAGCAGATTCTTATTTGTTCAATACAATCTAGACATAGAACTAATCTTGTCTATCTGTTGGGCATCAATACTCTATTATTCTAACAGGTCTTCAAGCTTCTATGCTTGGTAATCACTATGTAGCATCCCTGTGCATACACTTGCCTGCATTCACTATTTATCAACAATTCCTTATTTATAAACAATCATCTAACCACTTAATCTCCTTGATCACATTTCCCATGATCAATCATAGCCATCAGATCTTCAATCTTGTCCAGGTTCATGGTATCTTACGATCTGAAAAATGTTTTACCCTGCCTCGGAACTTGCACAATCATCTTGGAACATGTGTTAGGGTAATGCGGTTCAATTTGAGCTGTAGATCTTCTTGCCGACTTTCCATTGCCTTAGATTTGTTAACAAACTTCTTCCACAACTTGCCAATCATTGATCCGCTCCAGCTCATCAGCTTCTTTCATTAAATATCACATGTAAACATTTAATGCATTATGTTATAGCTCGGTTACAACTCGATGAATACTAAACTTTACTCGGTAGACATTCTGTCTTCATTAACTGACTGTGATAACCTTAGGGTTTACCGACTAGGTTCCTTAGGGTTTATCGACTAGGTTCTTTGCCTGATAACATAGTGTAGTATTAACCTTTACATTTTACAACATATGTATAATGTTAAAACAATCTAAAACATCAAGATCTCATCATTGTCTGACTCAGTAGAGTTGCCCATTGAATAACTTATCCCTTTATTCATCATATTCTTTCCTGTGTCTTTACCGACTTCTTTATAATCTTCATATCATATTTCTTAAGACATGGCAACATCATACTGAATTAGAAAATCAATTTCTTGACATCAATGACAAAATAATAATATCAAGACAGTAAAACATCTCTAATTAGTTATGTCCATAATCATCAACAACCTTCTCAATATCCTTGTTATATTGCCAACAATCTCCCCCTTTGGCATTGATGGCAAAACCAATTGATTTGACCGTTAAGAATTCGGATTGCTATGATTCTGAAATGCTGAAATGCTCTCCCCCATACATCAGACTTCTCTTCAGGTTTTCTCTTAATCTTTGCAGGTCTTCTCCTCCTTTGGTTTTCTCCCCCTTTGGTAGTCTTCTCCCCCTTTGACAATAGCGCCAAAAAGAAAAGAACTAAAACATAAGTTGTTTCTCTAAGAAGTTATTCCCTGCTATTGTGTATCAATTGAGTCTCGGTCACAACATTTGTTTACGATTCCTATCCCTTGTATCATTGTCTGTATTATCTCAATATTGTTCCAGTACACTTTCAGAAAAGCATTCTTAAAGTGTATCACTCCAGCATCATCTCCCTAAAAGATATTCAATAGATTCATCGAAGTGATGCTTTCACCAAACTCGGTCAGTGAGTAAGAGATAGGGGTAGGACCCCTAACTTACTTCTGAGATATTCAAAAGTGTCCTTTGGTAGTGGCTTGGTGAAGATATCAACTATTTGTTCCTTTGTGTTAACATATTCCAACACCACTTTCTTTTCATGAGCTTCTTCTCTAAGATAATGATATTTGATAGATATGTGCTTTGTCTTAGAGTGCATAACAGGGTTCTTTGAAATATTAATGGCACTAGTATTGTCATAGAATATAGTTACTGGCTCGGTAACTTTCTCATTCATACCTTCCAACAATTGTCTGATCCATGCAATGTTGGTACAATTCAGTGCTGCAGCAACATATTCAACTTCGGTTGTTGACTGAGAAACACATCCTTTTTTCTTACTAAGCCAACTCACTAGTCTTTCTCCTAAGAAGAAAGCTCCTCCACTTGTGCTTTTTCTGTCATCAATGTTGCCTACCCAATCAGCATCAGTATAGACTTTCAAATCAAAATCATTTCCTTTCTGATATACTAAGCCATAATCTTCAGTGCCTTTCAAGTATCTGAAAATTCTTTTGATTGCTGTCATGTGTATCTCCTTAGGATCTGCAGAGAATCTTGCAACAATACCTACTGCATGTGCTATATCAGGCCTGCTGTGAACAACATATTGTAGTTTTCCAATCATGGATCAGTAGAGTGTCTCATCAACAGATGCAAATTCATTATTCTTTGATAGTTTGTAGTTTGTAGTTATAGGAGTACTTACTGGCTTTGAATCCTCCATTCCAAATTTCTTCAAGATTTCCTTTATGTATTTGGATTGAGTAATGAAAATTTCATTTTTCATTTGCAGTATCTGTAAACCTATAAAATACTTTATCTCACCGATTAATGACATCTCAAATTCTTTGCTCATTTCATTACCAAAGTTTTTGCATAAAGAGTCATTTCCACAAAATATAATATCATCAACAAATATGGCTGAGATTAGTATTCCATTTTCATCATTCTTCATGTACATGTTGCCATTTTCACTTGTCCTTATAAAACCAATCTTAATCGAATAAGAGTGCAGTCTTTCATACCATGCTCTAGGTGCTTATTTCAAACCATATAAAGCTTTGTTCAATTTACATACCTGATCTTTATTATTGTCTTCAACAAATCCTTTAGGTTATTCAATGAAAACTTCTTCTTCTAATATTCCATTCAAAAATGTAGATTTGACATCCATTTGATATACCTTGAAGTTTTTGAAAGCAGCATATGCCAACAATGTTCTAACTCCTTCAACTCTGGCAATAGGTGCAAAAGTCTCACCATAATCAATTCCTTCTTCTTGGGCATAACCTTTGCAAACCAATCTTGCTTTGTTCCGAATGACCTCTCCTTTCTCATTTAGCTTGTTTCTGAAGATCCACTTTGTACCGATTACATTTTTGTCCTTAGGTTTTGGGACTAGTGTCCATGTGTCATTTTTCTTGATTTGATCAATCTCTTCAGTCATAGCATTTATCCAATCTTCACTGTTAAATTCCTCTTTCACTATTCTCGGTTCAAATTCAGATATCAAACATGTGTTTTGTCTCAGTTTGTTCCTTGTCATCACTAGATCTTCCTTATCTCCTATAATCTGACTTGGTGCATGATGTCTTCTGACATATTTGGCTAATACAGGCTCGATAGGCTCTGTATGATCCTCTTCATCACTTGTTAACTGGATATCTTCCTCATTTCCTTCAATAGTTATCTCAATAGGACTTTTCGGTTGCACATAGACAAATTCATCATAGTCTTCTGGTTCTTTGGAATTCTTGTCATTAGTTCTTTCTACAAATTCATCAATTTTCACATTTGCACTTTCTACTATTTTGTTAGATGATTTGATCAAACATTTAAATGCTTTGCTTCTAGAGGAATATCCTAGAAATGTTCCTTCTTCACTTTTCTGATCAAACTTGCCATTTCTATCATCTTTATGAACATAGCATTTGCTTCCAAAGATCTTAAAATAACTTACATTAGGTTTCTTGCCATACCAGATTTCATAAGGTGTCTTCAAAGTACCTTTCTTCAATTGAACTCGGTTCAAGGTGTAAATAGCTGTGCTTATTGCTTCTCTCCAAAATGTTTGTGGAACCTTCTTCTCAATCGTCAGTGTTCTAGCACAATCCACAATAGATCTGTTTCTTCTTTCAACTATTCCATTCTATTGTGGAGTCCTTAGTGCAGAGACTTGTCTTTTAATACCATGATCATTGCAAAATAGGTTGAACTCATCAGATGTGAACTCTCCTCCTCTATCTGATCTAAGACATTTTAGTTGTCTTCCTATTTCATTTTCAACTCTAGCCTTGTACCATTTAAACATTTGAAAAGCTTCTGATTTTTCTTTTAAAAACATTACTGACATCATCCTTGAATAATCATCCACAAATAATATGAAATACTTATCACCATAATAACTTTGAACTTTCATAGGACCACAAAGATTAGTGTGCACAAGATCTAAAATTCCCTTAGAAGTGTAGGACTTACTTGTAAAGCTGGATCTTGTCATCTTGCCCAATTGGCATCCTCGGCATATAGCATTCTCAGGTTTTTCAAGACTCGGTAGACCTCTTACTCTGTGCCTCTTACTTATCTTGATTAGATTATCAAAATTAACATGACAAAACCTTTTATACCATAACTAGGTGTTATCAATCTTTGCATGCAAGCACTTGTTGTGAGTAGAGTCAAGGTGAAATGTATTACCTTTTGTTTGTGTCCCGGTAGCAGCTAACTTTCCATTTTTGTCATGAACTTTGACAATTCCTTTTTGAAATTCTATTCGGTAACCTGTGTTGTTTAGTTGTGCTACACTCAACAAATTATATTTCAAACCTTCAACCCAATAAACATCATTGCATCTTGCTTTATCAAGAAGTGTTATGGATCCTTTACCTCTTACCGGACATGGTGCATCATTACCAAATCTAACATAGCCTCCATCATAATCTTCTAACATAACAAACTTGTGTTTATCTCCTATTATATGATGTGAGCATCCACTATCTATAATCCAAGAATCATTAGTGTTTATGAGATATTAGGGCTTTTTCTTCATACCTTTCTTCATCTGATCCATCCTTGATACCCACATAAACAACTTCCTCTGTATCAGTCTCATCTGATTTATCATCTTTAGATTCCTCATCAGCAATTAAGCAGGTCTTTCTATCTCTTCTTCTGAAGTCTCAGTGTCCTCTGTAATGATTATCTTTCTATCTCTCATCTTGGTAATCTCTCTTTTTAGTGAAATCTTTGTCAGGATAGTTAGAAGCCATATGTCCAATCTTATCACAATTGAAACATTTCAAGGGTAGTTTTCCCTTATACTTACCTTTGCCTCTTGGTAACCTTTTGGCCAATAGTGCTTCAAACTCTTCTTGCTTTCTGATTTCTTCATATAGTTTGTGTACCTCCTCCATGTTCTTCCAAAATCTTTCGCTTTCTCCACTATGATCTCCTTCAGAGTACTTATACTTTCTTTCATTGTAATCATTAGATTCATTCAGATGAAAAGAACTAAATGTAGATTCAACGTTATTTACCAATGACCCACTATTATCAAAATTACTTAACTCAAATGCAAGTAGCTTACCAATAGTAGCATCCAAGGAAACTAGCATATTTGGTATAGACCTCAATTCATTGATTGCAGAGACTCGGATTGCATAAGCAGGTAGAAGGGTTCTTAATAACTTACTTGTCACATCCTTTTCTTCAACAATTCTGCCTACTCCCTTGATTTGATTTACAATCTCCTTTAGTCTTGTACTGAACTGGGTTATGTTCTCACCTTCATTCATCCTCATAGATTCAAGTTGTCCTCTTCGACTATCAACTTTTTCTCTTTGAACATGTTCATCTCCTCCATATACAGATATGAGCTTAGTCCACATAGCCTTTGCATCATTCCAGCCTTCTAGATCATTAAACTCAGAATTGGTCAATGTAGATGTTATTTCAATCATTGCTTGAATGTGTTCTTGCTTTGCCTTTATCTCTTCCATAGTCAATGGATAGGTGCTTGGTGTAACAAAATCATTCTCCAGATAGTATATAGCATATTCTCCAACTCCTGATAGATGTAGCTTCATCCTTTTCTGCCATGTAGAGAAACTTGACTTATTCAGCTTAGGTGCATCCCTCTTATACATATTTGGATCTTTAACTCAAATGCCTTTAAACTTTCCTTTCGGAGTCCAAGGCTCTGATACCAATTGATAGTTCTGATACTTAGTATAAGTACAGATCCAATAGCCAACAAGATGAGAGGCAGGGGGGTGAATCATACAAACTTATTCATCCATAAAAACATCAGATTCAACCTCGGTAACATATATCAGTCATAGAATAAAAACTCTCAAACATGCAAACTCAAAAGCATATGAACAATATAAACCTCATAACACCAAATTTAACGTGCAAACCCAAATAGGGAAAAACCATTGTGGGATTTCGGACCCACTAAGAAATATACTCTTCTAGAGTATGCTCGGTTAAAAGCCAATCCTGATAAAGATTACAAAACACATTGCTAGATGTGACCCGGTTAAGGGATTTCCCTTAGATTTGTTAGAAGTGACCTTATCAAAGGATTTCAAACACTCATTTAGAATGTCACCTTGTTAGAGGATTTACTTATAAGACTGTTAAGTCCACTCGGTTAAGAGATTTCCTATTACTTCCAAAAGCTAACAGTAATACAATCTATCTGCAACTTTACATCTAAAATGCTAAAGAAGATTCTTATTTGTTCAATACAATCTAGACATAGAACTAATCTTGTCTATATGATGGGCATCAATACTCTGTTATTCTAACAGGTCTTCAAGCTTCTGTGCTCTGTAATCACTATGTAGCATCCCTGTGCATACACTTGCCCACATTCACTATTTATCAACAATTCCTTATTTATAAACAATCGTCTAACCACTTAATCTCCTTGATCACATTTCCCATGATCAATCATAGCCATTAGATCTTCAATCTTGTCCAGGTTCATTGTATCTTACGATCTGAAAAATGTTTTACCCTGCCTCAGAACTTGCACAATCATCTTGGAACTTGTGTTAGGGTAATGCGGTTCAATCTGAGCTGTAGATCTTCTTGTTGACTTTCCATTGCCTTAGATTTGTTAACAAACTTCTTCCACAACTTGCCAATCATTGATCCGCTCCAGCTTATCAGCTTCTTTCATTAAATATCACATGTAAACATTTAATGCATTCTGTTATAGCTCGGTTACAACTCGATGAATACTAAACTTTACTCGGTAGACATTCTGTCTTCATTAACCGACTGCGATAACCTTAGGGTTTACCGACTAGGTTCTTTGCCTGATAACATAGTGTAGTATTAACCTTTACATTTTACAACATATGTATGATGTTAAAACAATCTAAAACATCAAGATCTCATCATTATCTGACTCGGTAGAGTTGCCCATTGAATAACTTATCCCTTTATTCTTCATATTCTTTCCTGTGTCTTTACCGACTTCTTTATAATCTTCGTATCATATTTCTCAAGATATGGCAACATCATACTGAATTAGAAAATCAATTTCTTGACATCAATGACAAAATAATAATATCAAGATAGTAAAACATCTTTAATCAGTTATGTCCATAATCATCAACAATCTTCTCAATATCCTTGTTATATTGCCAACAATAATAACCCTTCCCTTTTCACCCTTTCCTTCCATAATAAATCAACTCCAATCTACAACTAGGGCAAAATCCTAAATCTAGTGATGGAAGTGGTACCCTGAGCATCGCATGTTTTGAGGAGCATTTTCTTTTCATTCCTCCTTTTTCCACACAATCCACAGTAAAATGTCATTTGCATCGCCAATCCACACTAAAGTTTTGATCTTCTTCGTAAAAAAGTGTTAGTTTCATGGATTTAGTCATTTTCAAATGAGACACAATCAACAGTGGGCTTTCAACAAATTAAATCTTTCAGCAAACTTTAGAAATAACATGGTTTTTAACATTATGTATCCTTTATCAAGATGACAACATTGTGACCAAATCAAACATGTTAACATATGTGGAAAGAAACACAAATAACTTGAAGATTTCATTGTGTGTTGGTGTCAAGTCTTGGTTTTCTTTTGATTTTCTTTTGGTGACATGTCTTTTAGCTTTTTCGAGATGTCTCTAACGAGAGATTATATCTCCAGGATGTCTTTGACTAGAAAGACGAGGATGGGATATGTTCACCTATTGTTTTGTTGTTTGTGGATTGTCTCTTAGTAATGCTATGATTTGTCCAAGGATATGAGGACATTGTGAGCCTAGTATGAATTGGGGCATTCCTTGTTTGCGACTGTCTAATCTCCATGCAAATGGGTACAATGAATTTCTAGGTCAAACCTACATAAACTATTTGCTATAATAAATATCAATGATGATAAAGCACAAGAATCTCCCTTTCATGATTGACCTCCATCATCCTTCTTGAGTCTGTGTAGCTCGCTATCACATGACTGAGTATAATAAAATGCCAAAAATATTTACATTTCATGTAGTTTCCACCTCCATCATCACATGATATTATATCTCATTTCATACATATATATATAGATATCACAATCGCATCACATCTTACATATATCATTGACTAGTATTTGCATCTACATATAAACCTAGAAAAAGAACAAAAATATATTGCATTTCATCATGTACATATTTGCATCCATATCATAAGCATCATAAAATCATCATAAAGCATATAGAACATCACATAAGAACACATGCATATATCTTCCACAAAGCTGAATCATCTCATATATATATCAAAATAATAATAATTAGTGTCATGATACAATGATGTCAAAATATCTCATATGGCAACAAAATCACCCAAAGGTGTCTACATAATCATACAAAAATTGATACAACTTGGATCATCTCGTTTGTCCCCTCTTGGAGACCTTGTGGGACCATCTTTTCACCAAAGCAGTTAATGGTTTTGTTTTTCCCCAAATCTCATGCATATACATAATGTATCTCAATCTAATCGCCTTGATCGCAGCGTGGTCCTCGACAGTCAAATCTATTCGTAATTGTTGTGTCACATGGAATCATTCTCTAGACTCAATCTAGGGTAAGTACTCTTGCATCCAATCAAATCAATCGTGCCAATCCTAGTGGTACTCATGTTCATCACATAGTGTTGCTTATCTTATCCTATCCTAGCCTAGTGGTACCTATGTCCATCACATGATGCTTCTCATCAATCTCTATCCTAGTGCTTATGTTTATCACATGCCATTGCATCCTAGTGTATATGTCTATCACATTGCACTATATCATATCTTGCTAGAGCATTCGCTAAATTTTATCAATTCGATGGCTTATCCTATATTCAGCTTAGCAAACCTACCAGTTTCAAGGCACCTGTTGGGTGAATCCTCTCAGTAGCTTATCCAATTGGCAACGTATGTTTATCACAAAATTGTCAATTCTAGCCTTGTTTTCAATTTGTCTTCCCTAGGGAACCTATTTGAGGGAATCCTCTTAGTAGCTTATCCAATTGATAGCATATGTTCATCACATAACTATCAATTTTGGCCTTTTAAGACATAGACACAATTTTGTTGATTCCTTTCCAGTCAGTCTTTTTCCCACATGACCTTGTCATCCTATTTTGTCAGTCCTTTTTAGCCTTTCTTTCTTATCAAGAGATTTTTCTTTCTTATCAAGAGATTGTCTGCAATCTTTTCAAACATTTTCATCCAATCTCTCAAGGGGGCATATCATTCTTGTCATGGGACAACTTTGTATCAGTTTATCTTATCTTCTTTGAAACAACGCGACAAGTTGCATTGTCTCAAAGAGGGGCAAAATGTAGACACCTAAAATTGTCCTGTCTAATTAAATAAATATTTTTATTTATTTAATTATTTTATCCTAAGTCTTCTATTAATTAAATAAATCTTTATTATTTAATTAATTCATTAATCCTCTTCTAAGCCTTTCCTCATTTAAATAAATACTTTTATTTATTTAAATTGTCCTTCCCCTAAATTAAATAAATATTTTATTTATTTAATTGATTCCACTTCCTCTATTAATTAAATAAATCTTTATTTATTTAATTAATTCATTATCCTTTTTTATTCATGACACATGTCATTCATCTCTTAATTCCTATGCTGCCTACCCTCTCATTATTTTATTATTTCTTCTACCTATCCTCTAATCCTAGCTGACCATTTATCTTTACACCTCTTAATCTTATCCCTTCATTTTATAAAGTGTCTTCATAAGGAGATGCTTCTTCCATTATCAACCCTAATTTCCTAAATCAGTTAATGAGCATACTAATTATGCAATCAAGCCTTTTTGTGATCAAGCTATCAACCACATTTATGTTATTTGTTGAGCTCTTGTGCACACATAAAATTTGAGAGCAAACATATCAAGCAAGATCAATGGAGATGGGAAGAATGGAGATTCAAACCCTAGTGGACATGTGATGGTATAATCTTTTTGATTTTGTTGATTTGCATTGTCTTAGGTAATCTTCATATGTTATGGTGGATCTTTATTGTTGTTAGGCTAGGGTTTTGTGGTTGAATTCATTTAGTCTTTCAATATTTTTGTTTCCACTATCCACTTTTCACCATATACAATCTCCACAATTGAGCCTAGGACAACAAAAGAAGCCTTTGCAGATGAAGACTGGATCAAGGCAATGGAAGAAGACCTTGATCAGATAGAGAAGAATAATACATGGTCATTGGTACCTAGACCGAAAAACAATAATGTAATAGGCACAAAGTGGGTATTCAGAAACAAATTGAATGAAGATTGAGTAGTGGTTAGGAATAAAGCCAAAATAGTATGCAAAGGATATGCACAAGAGGAAGGTGAAGATTATGGTGAGACATCTGCACCAATAGAAAGATTGGAAGGAGTAAGGTTTTTACTTGCATTTGTAGCATACAGAGGATTTAAGGTATATTAGATGGATGTTAAATCAGCATTCTTAAATGGAATATTGGAAGAAGTCTACATAGAATAGCCAGATGCTTATGCATTAACTGAAGAAAAGGATATGGTGTGCAAGCTACATAAGGCACTATATGGATTGAAACAAGCACCAGGAGCATGGTATGAAAGATTTCACTCTCACTTAGTAAAGATGGGTTTTCAAAGAACTAATGAAGATCTTAGTAACATATATCTCAAGACAAAAGGAGATAAAATACTGGTAAGTGAGGTATTTGTTGATGATATCATTTTTGGAGGTAATGATGATATGTGTCATGATTTTGCTAATGAAATGAAGAATGAGTTTGATATGTCACTGGTAGGTGAGATAAAAAAATTCATAGGTTTGCAAATCCAACATATGAAGGAAGGAATCTTTATTACACAGTCCAAGTATGTGAAGGAAGTGTTGAAATTTTTTGAAATGGTAGATTGTAAACCAATTGGAACACTAATGGTTACAGGCTGTAAATTGTCAAAGGAAGATGATTCTGCACCAGCTGATGAAAAGGAATATAGATCCATGATAGGTAAGCTACATTATATTGTCCACAACAAACCAGGCATAGCTCATGCAGTAGGATTGGTTGCTAGATTTCTAAAAAATTCGAAGGAATCACACATGATTGCAACCAAGAGAATTTTCAGATACTTGAAAGGCACAATAGATTATGGATTATGGTATCCATATGTAGGAGACTTTGACCTAAAGGTCTATATTGATGCAAATTGGGCAGGCAATGTTGATGACAGGAAAAGTACAATCGGGGGAGCATTTTTTCTTGGAGGCAGATTAGTGTCTTGGAGTAGCAAGAAATAGAGTTGTATATCTCAGTCAACAACAAAAGTTGAGTATGTTGCAGCTTCTATGATTTGTACCCAAGTAATCTGGATAAAACTCATATCGGAAGGTTTCAAGCTAAAGATATCAGAACCGGCAAGAATTTTCCGTGATAACACTAGTGCTATAAATATTTCTAAGAACCCGATGTTGCATGCTAGGACTAAGCATATAGAGCTAAAGTATCATTTCCTGAGAGAGAAAGTTCAAACTAAATATGTATCACTAGATCACATTTCCACTAAAGAACAACTAGCAAATATTTTTACTAAGCCTCTACCTAAGGCTACATTTTAATATCTCAGAGGTGACTTAGGGGTAGAATATTGGCATTGTATGAAGATTGCATTGAAGAAGTATATTAAAAAGTGTTTCCATTGATGTCAATAGCAACTACTAATGAAGCAGTAAAGCAACCAGTAATGAAGCAGTAAAGCAACCGGTAATGAAGTAGTGAAGATCAACCGGTAACCCTATCTAGTTGAGAAGAAGAACCCTAACCGATGAAGCTTGGAGATTGGTTGTGATGGTTTATGATCGAATGATGATCAGTGATGAAGATGCCACGAAAGCATGTTTCACGTGATGAGTTTCTCGAAGGTTTTGGCACGTAAAGATAACTGTTTATCTTGGGAATGATCAAATTTATAGTATGAAGTGACAAACACATGATGTGTTACAAGATTCAAAATGTGATGATCCAGGAGTGGTTGTAGATACCTAAAAGAATGTAAAGTTGATTGCATGTAATCTAATGGTCAAGATTGAACCAATGTGTTTGTAATCTCTATGAGAATTTTAGGGTTTGTGTTGTGTTACAGACCTAATGTATTTGTTTATAAGAGTGATGGATTGATTGAATAAGTTGTTGAAAAATTTGATTAAGTGTGAATGTGACTGTTGCCGAACCAAGAGGTGTGTCTGTAGAATGATGTGAAGGCAGATAGGAGCGGAAAAGGATCTGATTTAGCAAGGAAGTGTTATCTCCAGATCGATCAAAGAACTTGTTGTTCTCTAACCATTACAACAGTTTGAAATCCCCTCACAGGGTAAGCTAGAAAAGGCTTGTTGTTGAAATCCTCTAACCAAGTGATCCATTAGTTTGGATTTGAAATCCTCCATTGAGGTTACCTTTAAAAGGGTATTTGTAGTCAATCCCTTAACTGGGTGGTCCTTAACCGGATCTATTCCTAACAGAATAGGGTAAGCGCACCAAGATGGTGAATAGAAAAGTGGCCACATGCCAAAAAAAAACCAAAATTTTCATAACCCGTGCAAGTTCTAAAAATTTAAAAATGTGCTAGGATTGGTAACACCAATCCTAGCCAAAAACAATTTAAAAAACAAAAAATTCCTCAAAACCCGTAAAGGTTTTGAGGAACATTTTATTTTTTAATAAAAAATAAAAAGTTTCTGAAAAAACATTATTTTTTTGTGTAGGCCACAGATTTTGGCCATTTTCAATGCCAAAACTCATGGAACAACAGCAAGAGAAAGCCAAAAAACCATAGAACCTGCACAAGTTTGCAATTATTTTAGATTTTCCCAACATTGAGAGCAGTTTTCAACAATGGCACCCTGTCGAACAGGTAAGATTTGATTGGTTTGATTATTTTTATTTGCATTTTAATTGAAGTAGGTTTTTTTAATTGATTTAAATTTTGTTTTTATCAATTTGATGTCAGATTCTTCAAGAAATCCCCAAAAAGGAAATAGACAACAAAGACCTCCTCCTGCACAAGCAACACAAGCAAACCCTGTAAACATTGCACATGAGCAATAAGAAAACCCTCAAAATCCTCAAAATGATGCTCCTCAACAACCACCGCCACCCCAAAACCCTCCACGTCCTCCATTAGATCATGCAGATGCCACACAAGAGGATCTCATCAATCGCCTTAAACAAAATAGTGCCCAAATTTCTATATTGGTGAATAGGTTGAGGTCCTCTAGGCTTGAGCACCACTCAACGCTCGCCAGAACACTAGAAACAATGTCTAATAGTGCAAATGAGGTATCTAGGGAGGTTACAAAATGAGATCCATGGAGGGATAGATGTCGAACATTTTATGCAGATGGTTTATCATATGGTCAAGTAAAAAAAAAAAGGGCATATGTAAAGCTGACATATGTGCTATTTTCACTGATCCCGTTACCAGTAACAACCTAGAACTAAATATGGCTCGGTTTCCAATACATTGGTTTATTCATGCTAGGCTGAAAGAAGATTTTTGGGATAGGTGGTATATGGTCTTTGACCAATCACCTTGTAATAATTGGGAGGTGCCTTTATATTTTTTGAGAAATTTGTATTGTGAGTTTATCCTCGACAAAAAGCTGAATTACTTTTACATCCGGCAATTTCAGGGTAGAGGGAGAGGCTCTGCGTAGGATAGACCTGGGGCCCATAGGGTGGTAGAGCCACATCATAGGAGCCGCATAACTCCTAAACCCATGGTTCATGCCACTGTCCCTATATCCTTGATGGAGTCTATGGAATTACAGACTCTTCAGGCAGCTGCATCATTGACTGATGTCATTGTTCAACATGGCACATAGTTGGTCGGAGGAGAGGATGTATCAACACCTACAACACCTCCTAATCATCTACAGAACCTCCTTCATTAGCGGCACCTCCTTCATCAGCATCACCTCATGCATCATTTGGCACGAGCTAGCCCATTTAGCATATGTGCCCCACCTACGAGGGTGTATGTTCTGGTGTAGACACTGACGCGGACGAGGATGGATCAACATCTCATTCATGTACATGTTTTGGGAGTAGATGTCATGCTTCCACTATAGAGGATGTGGCCCTCACCGATGAACTAATCAATATGTTGTACCCTCTCTATTAGACACAGGTGCGTTTAATTCTGTTTATGACATGTTATCAATTAAGCGACTAAATCTTATAAAAATAAATGAATTTTTATTTTTAGAATAATTTAAAGTGATGTATAAATAAAATGCATTGCAGGGTGTAGCAAGTGGTAGGAGTACACCACATACTTTTTAGTTGACTCCACAATCATGAGTAGTTTCGCCACCAGAGGTAAAGATTTGTAAATTTGTTAATAATATAATAATACATTGGTTTCAAAATATCTTTTGTTAATTATATGTATCATTACTTGGTGTTTTATAGGGCTTATCAGTGGCTGAGATGTCCCAACTTGATGATATCATGCTTTTGGCCATTGACTTTGGCCAAGATAGCTATGTAGTACCATTTAGATTTATATATTTTTGACTTAAGTGATATATTAATTACATGCTCTTTTCCCTTATGTTAATTTTTTCTGTTAGTTTACCCCACCTGCCTCAAGGACATCTCATGTGAGAAATCCATCCTCTAGCACTCTAAGGCAGAAAAAGATATCCTCTTGGACACCCAGACGATAGAAGGTAATTCAGTACAATTTAAATTCATTTGTTGAAATGTATTATGATTGTTGAAATGTATCTGAAATCAGGTGAACCTGAACTTAGAGGCAAAATTTGAAAGTCATCCACTCAAGATATGAAGATAATCAAAGAATAAATATTGTAGGACTTTGAATCTAGTTTCCAAACTACTAAACTTTTTCAAAATTGGATAAGATTAAGGGGGTCAAATCCTTCTCGCACAAAAAACTAACCTTGATTTTTTCTGAGAAATATAACATAGTGTTTGACATGCGCATCAAAAAAGTCATAGTTAGATTTAGTATTTTGACAAATCCTTTGTCAAAAAGATAGTTAAGAGTGAGCACTAGAACATGTGTATTTTTTGTAATTTTTTGTTGAGTATTTTTTTTATCATTTTTCCAATCAAGCACATCCTGAAAATTCGGTACCTGTTCATGCGTGAAGCATAAGTTGCACTAAACAAATCGAAAATACAATTTTTTTAAAAAATTTTTTGTAAAGAATCAAGTGCACTATAATAATATATAAATTTTTTTAAATTTGGATACGTATATCAAAAGTTATTCAAAAAATGGTGCACCTATGTCTGTGAGAACTATGGAGACACTAGTAAAAGAATTCAATAATAATATGTTATTGTTGTTCAAATTGAAAAAAAATTATATGGTTAGAAAGCTCAGAAGATGGGTGAAAATATGGTGGCAATTTTAGAAATACCCACTTTATGAAGTGTAAACCTGATGATGACAAAGTTGATAAACCAAGTTGATAAAATAAAACACGTCAAAAATGAGAGAAATGGAGGGAAATCAAACTTCCAATCCATAGCTTTGTCATCCAGGCCTATTTCCAATCCTAAAAAGTCAAAAGCGCGTATGGGATACTTATGGTTTTAAAAGTGCGTATGGGGTATTTATAGTGTAAGAAGTGCATATGCGCTTGTTTCCCTTTAAACAGCGCATACACGCTATCTTTACTATAAACAGCGCGTACGCACTATTGTATAATATGATATTCTATGTATAATATATGTAATATATAATATGTGTATAATATGACATTGTATATATAATATGTTTATATACATATAATATATTAAACATATATATACACATGTAAGTGTATCATCTCTCCCTCTCAAACGCATACAAGGTCTCTCTCTCTCTCTCACTCACTCTCTCTCTCTCCCCTTCTCCCTTCCTCCATACCCCATCCCTCTTTCTCTTCTTCTCTCCCTCCATACCCCACTGCAACTGTGTCTGCACTTCTATAAAAGTAAGTAAATTTATCTCTTATCTCCAACTTCCTCTTTGATTTTTATCATGTATTCTCTCCCTCCCTCTAGTTCT
>NC_081405.1:290746925-290776925 GCF_030272615.1 Cryptomeria japonica
TCTCTCTCCTTCTCCCCTCTCCTCTCCCTCTCTCTCCCTTCCCCCCCACTTCTCTCCCTCTCTCCCTCTCCCTTCCTCCATACCCCTTCCATAGCTTTTTTAAGGCTCAGCAGTGCGTACATGCTACTTACTACTCATAAGCACGTATGGGGTACTATTCCCATTATTCGATACCCTGGGATAACATTTTAGGCTTAGTAGCGTGTACGCGCTACTTATCAATCAAGAATATCGTTGGGCTTGCCAACATTTTATGGCCTAGCAGTGCGTACGCGGTTTATAGACATAGTTTTAGTTGCCCAAGAGCCTCAACGACCTCAAAAGAAGTTTTTTAGGTCATTGAAGGCCCCACTGGAACTGATGTCTGCACTTCTGTCATTATTGTATACATAAAAGTAAGTGAATTTTTTGTTTTTTGCATGATTTCAAATGATTGAATTGTTGTTTTTATTAGTTTTTTGTTTTTGCATGGTTTCAAATGATTAAATTGTGATTGTTTAATAGTTTGATTCCAAAAAATAGTGATAAGATGCATACTTATGGTTATTTATTTATTTTTGAGCTTTTCTTTACATATATATGTAATATGATTCTATTTAGGTCAACCGATCTCAACCATGGGAAAGAACATGTGATGAACGATGGAACAACGAGAGGCTCAAAAGGAAAGACAAAGGTAGCGTATGAAAAAATTGCATGACATAAGAACAATGGGAGAAGAAGGTATGTCATCCTCAACATCTCAATTCGATTTACCAAACGAATATAATGCACCTAATACAATTGAAGAAGAAACATTTGATAATTTACCGTTTGAACCTAATGCAATTGAAGAAGATACCGCATTGAACAATCAATTAAATGATGAACATATTACACCTTCTCTACTTGATGAATTGAATGTACATAATGCACCGATGCTAACACCTCCTAGAATCATTCGTAGGAAACCAAAGTATCTAATTGACATTGATGAGAATATATTGAAGTCAATGCCCAATAAAATGAATGAATGAACTTGTAGAAGAATGGTTAAAAGAATATGGCAAAACTATTTTAAAAACTTAAATCAAACCGCAAGATGTCAATTAATTGTTCAAATGATTAAAAATTTGAATTTTAGAGAGACAATGAAAATTCTAGGCCTAAGATCATCTGAAAGTAACAATGAAAGAACTATTGTCAAAAATCTATTTGATGCATATCAATCTATTGGTTCAAAATCAAATAGTAAAGATTCTAATGCTACTTGATGTGTCATTACATCAACCATAATGAGCAAGAAAATAAAAAAAGATCGTTTGATAAGCAAAACTAGTAAGTCATTGAACGTTAGTAGAACAACATTAAGTAAAGCATTAAAGAGGCGAGAACAAATAGAGGAACCTAACAATAATTCTCTTTGGGCATTCTCAGGTAGACTACCACACAAAGACAAGGTTGTTGTATATGCACTAAAAACATTAATTGAAAATTTTTGACATGACAACACAAGAGTATCACCCAACCAAAGAGATGTTGTTAGAAGGTGAATTGCATCTAAAAATCATGAGCCACATGCAAAACACTATTTGGATATGACTCAAACTAAATTTTATGAAAGATTCCTTCAAAAGTTTCCTCAAATAAAAATTTCTCAAAGATTATTTGAAATGGCAAAACCTTTTTATATTAAGATAATCATGTATGCACCACGTGTTGTTGTAGGATGCATATTGAATTTTCCATGCATTATGATATTTTTCATCATATTTGTTCTACCTTGCACACTAACGATGTTTTGCAGGAATGTAATATACAAGCACCTCCTAAGTCGGCAAGAGAATTTATTTCTAGTGTGTTATGTAATAGACATGATGGTTGCATTTATTATAAGATGCCTTGTTTGGAAGGTTCTTGTGCTATATGTGGTGGTTTGCAACGTTTACCAAGATGCATACATTTGGAGAGCACACATGAAATTGGTACAAAACTAGTTTCTTTTGGAAAATACAAGACAGTTACATATGGAGTTAAAGATGGAAAAGATTTGAAGAGATGTGAGCTAGTGAAAAATGATATATGTGTAGCTCAATTTATGAAAATGTTTCAAGAGAAACTAGTTTATGAGTACATAATGCATACACATAGAGCTCGATGGTTAGATGAGCAATTAAAGTTGTGTAAGGACACATTTCCTCTTGGCACCATTGTCTCTATCGTTGATTTCACTGAAAATTATACACTACAACCTCAAAATGAAGTGCAATCCATGTATTATCACTCTACACAAGTTTCTATTTTTGTACACATAGCATTCATGCATGTAGATGATAGCACAGAGGAGGATAGAAAGGTTGTAAGAGAGTATCACTTCTACATAAGTGATGATCATACTCATTCATCAAAGTTTGTACAAGGATGCTTTAAAGTTTTCTATGATAGTTTAAGGGAAAGGAACATAGATACAACCGACACTTAATATGGTCAGATAATTGCACCGCACAATTCAAGAATGCAAGGATGTTTTATTGGCTGACAAGGATGCGTGTGACAAGTGGTGTACAACATTTTTGAAATTTCACTAAGGCTGGACATGGTAAGGAAGAGCATGATGGTGCAAGAGCATATGTGAAAAAGAGCCATAGCCAGGGAAGAATTGAATTATGAAGGTGGTGCTGAGTTGGTAGATGTAGAAACAATTATGCGATGGTGTAAGTCTACGATGGGTCCAGGTAATCCAGGTACGTCATTGGTTCATAGATATTTTTGGTTGATTACTGAATCTAACATTGAAAACTATCTAGATTGTTGTACAGTTGCAGGATCGAGTGACATGCACTCATTTATGAGTTCAAATTCAAGTTCACTAGTAATTTATATGAGACAGATGGTATGTTTTTGCTCTTCATGCATGCATTGTTTGTGGGAAGAATGTGAATCAGAAGAGTGGGTTGACAAAAGGTCTTGTAGACCGTTGGTTCCCATTGATTCATATGAAATTCCCAAAGCACTACAATTGAGCCAGATGGAGACATTAGTGGATTTTGACCATGTATCCGACCTAGTGGATTCAGGTGATTTTTTGAGTTAATTTTTTTGCAAGTATTCTTTTTGGTTCATTTTGCTATACATCATACTTTATTTCTGGTATTAATTAACACTTTATAAAATGTAGGTCATGTGTATGTAGTTGTTGCAGAAGAGAACAATGAAGAAGGAACATATTACTATTTGTGTCGTTGTGTTGAGCCTAAAAGAAAATTGACAACCACAATCATTGACGGAGAGGGTATTGAGTACCCAATAGGGTCTGTTGTCATGACAGGAACATGGCTTTGGAGATACCCTATCAAGAATTCTGATGTTTGGTTGTTCGAGGACTTTGAAACACACAAACATATTCTTCATTTCTCTAACCTTGTTGTTGCAACAAATTCATTTGATGAAGTATCATGGTAGACCTCATAACAAAATTTTATGGAAAGTTCATGAATCTGACCGCGAGGCAATACTTGACACAATATGGGTTAGAGCCGATCCTGAAGGCTCACTTGATTGATTCTACAGTTCAGAGTAGAATGATTTTGAGAATTTTGTATAAATCGTCGACAAATTGTTCTATATTCATTTTTTGTATATATAAATGCCCATGAGCTGATTTTTACATGTTTAGGGGCATAATTTTGTATATTTAAGTGGCAATGAGCTGATTTGTACATATGAACATGCCAAATTTTGTATATTAAAATGGCGATGAGCTGAATCACACATATTGTAATGCCAAATTTTGTATAAAAGCCCATGAGATGATTTGTATATTAAAATGGCAATGAGCTAAACCACATATATTGTAATGCCAAATTTTGTATAAAAGCCCATGAGATTATTTGTAAGACAATTTTTTGTATAATCAAATAGGCAAGAGCTGATTTGACCATATTTAGAGGCAAATTTTTGAATAATATGTGACAATGTTTTGTGACTATGTTTTGAGTATATGTGATGTGCCCCTGGTCAATCATGAGCATTCTTGATTCTTGTATAATCATGGATAATTATTTGAGTCATTATCGGGTCATAGGGGTGATAGATTGAGACTAGATACAATTTGAGCAAAAATTGTCATTGTTGTCAAAAAAATTATCAAAAAAGTTGTCAAGCAACTTCTACATTGCACCGGTAGGGTATGACTCTTGACGTTTTGGTGCTTTGGGATGCATGGTAGGGGCATGCCTAGTGTAAAAATTCCCACCTAGACATGCTCGCAATGTCGGTTTGTGCACACAAGGAACATAATCAATTCTAGCCAATCTTGCAACTTTTCTTTGCAAGCAACTGATGGTTTTTTGAGCAGGCAAAAAAATGCTACTAATTGAAAATGGCTCTGAGTCATCGAAAACCAAGATAGGCCATTGTAGAGGAGCCTCACGCGACCCCATGGGATCAAACAGATTGACTGTATGTATCGTGGATTGGAAGAAATGGTCCGTCAAATTTTGACAATTTTTTGGACTTAGGGCACTTGAGAGATCTCACCAGTAGGGTATGACTCTCAATGTTCTGGTGTTTTGGGATGCATGATAGGGGCATGTCTAGTGTAAACATGCCCACCCAGATGCACTCGCGATGTCTGTTTGTGCACACGAGGAACAAAATCAATTCTAGCCAATCTTGTAACTTTTCCTTGCAAGCAACTGACAGTTTTTGAGTAGGCGAAAAAATGCTACTAATTGAAAATGGCTCCGAGTCATTGAAAACCAAGATAGGCCATTGTAGAGGAGCCTCACGCAACCCCATGAGATCAAGCAGATCAACCGTATGTGTCATGGATTGGAAGAAATAGTCCATCAAATTTTGACAATTTTTTGGACTCAGGGCACTTGAGAGATCGCACTGGTAGGGTATGACTCTCGACGTTCTGGTGCTTTGGGATGCATGACAAGGGCATGCCTAGCGTAAACCTTCCCACCTGGATGCTCTCGCGATGTCGGTTTGTGTACACGAGGAATAAAATTTAACCATTGCGAGTGTGAGGGTGCTCTCGCACCAAACACATTGTTGTTTAAATTCATATTGTCGATTTTTGTTGTTTATATTCATATTGTTAATTACATATGTAAATATTCATTTAAATTTATAAAAGTGCAGCCACCAAATACAACAAATACACAATAATGAGCTGAATACAAGGAGTTTTGTAGGGTTAATTCAGCATTTTAGAAATTTTATAAAATCATATTCCACGATTGCAATGCTTTATATCATATGTTTATATTCATATTGTTGATTACATATGAACATATTCATTTAAATTTATAAAAGGACAACCACAAAATACAATGAATACAAAATAATGAACTCATTACACATTTATTGGATCGAATATCGATATTTATATATATAAAAAAAGGCATGTCTGCCAAGTCAATACAAGTATTACAAAAATGTGGCATATGCCATGTCCAAATTGATATACAATAAAAATGTAGAATATATCTACATGTATTGGTCATTCTATGACAAAAACTAATGCTATATGATCCTAAACTTTTGGTGGATCATCAAAATCAAGCCTCTTCAGCGCAGTACGCGGCTCTGTAGATGGCTGCAAAACCACAATTCAAAAGCCAAGTTAGAATTCTTTTGTAGAAAATAGTTCACAATTAAGATCATAACTATGCATTTAACTTTAATTCCTTTGCAATTGAAATGTAGATTACCTCATCGGCTGATCCAGGAGCTAATATCTTCACTCTCCTCTCCTTGTCACTCTTAGGAGTTTTCTTGAAGACATACTTAAATTGATCCACATTATGGTCATACAGCGAAGGAGTCTATTGTAGATTAAATGTACAATTAATACAATGTACTAACATAAATATATCAAAAACACTTAAAATCTATAACATAGAGAACAATGACGTACCTGTGCCTGAGATGCTTCTCCAATGGACTGAGGATGGCTCACCATTGATGTAGAAACTGATGCTATTACCTATACAAAAATGTACAAAGATTAAATACAATTAATATAATGATAAGTATTGAAGTTTGAAAACAATTAATTTTACATATCAAACAAAAGTGTATCGGATCCTAAGATGCTTCTCCAGTGCAAGGAGGAGGGTTCGCCATTGACGAAATAGGTATGGATATTTCCTGTATGAAAAAATTATAAGATTATAATATATCACAAGTTCACATGTACGCGTGCATATAATCATGAAATCAAGAAAATAAAGTAGAGATACATACCTCCACCCTCTCTTGATCCGCAGGTGAATCAGGTGGATTCAACATATCCACAAAGCTCAATGGCCATTGTACATGTAAAATAGACAAAAAACACTAATCAATCTACAAACCCCAACTAATACTTGATTTCAACATTTTCAAACAGTTGTACAACTAAAATTGTGTTCAATTACCTTCTTCACACGTTTTGGCGTCTTTGAGGAATTCTTTTTCTTAGGACGAGCCCTAGACGCGGAGGGGGTACCCTAAAAACACAAAATTAACATGAGATATTAGTACAGATAATAAATTAAACATAATTTTAAAAATCTGAAATGAAATGACTTGCATATTCCATCAAAACAATACATAAAAAGAGTTGTACAAAATATCATACCGTATAGCCTTGTAGGCCAAAATTGATCGTTGAGAGCGTGATGTCATCAATCTAGAACATTTCATCCCCTGTCAACACCTACAAACCAAAAATTGGACCAAGCATTAAAGATAGTTAGTATATCTTGTATTTTTTTGAGTTTAAAGTGTACTATTTTATTTTAACATGTTACAAAATTTATACCTTAGGCGTCGAAGTTGCAGCTGTGGTAACTGGGGGAGGTGTATGGGATACCGCTGCTGCATCTTGAAATGCATATTATTTGTCTCAATTTAAATCGATGTATAAATGAAAAATCATTTATGTAATTACAAATTTAAAGTGACTGATAAATAAAATGTTATGAATTCAAATCAACACACTTGTGTCTGTGGCTCATGGGCAAACACCATGTCCATCAACTCATCTGTTAGCGTGACACCCTCAACCATGTGAGCTTGACATCTACAACCGCAAATTGTGCATAGATGATATGAGTATCCATCTGCACTAGCTGCATCATCTATCCCCAAGCAACTGACACTCATATGCTCGATGGGCTCTCTGTCGCCCTCTAACGGCTCATCATCCAATACAATAGGGTGTGCTAATGATGTCCCATGCTGGATGATGGCACCAGTCAATGCTATGGCCACTTGAAGAGTATGTAGCTCCATCGACTCTTTCAGCTCTAATGGGACAACCTGATGCACCTTGGGTTTGGGTGCTAGGGGGCAGTGACTCTTTGCGGCTAATTGCCTATGGGCTCCAGGTCTAGCTTTTGCAGAGCCACCACCTCTACCATGAAACTCTCTCATGTCAAAATAATTTGGGCTCACATTGAGCACAAACTCACAATATATTTTTCTCAAAAAATATAATGGCACCTCATAATTATTACAAGGTGGATCGTCAAAGACCATCCACCACCTCTGCCAAAAAAGATTCTTCATCTGCACATTGGTACACCTATGTATGGGAAACCTCTTTGCATTAGGAGGTAATGACTGACCAGTTTTGGGGTCAACAAAAAGGGCACATATTTGTTGTTTAGAAATATTTTTATTTTTAACTCCATCGTATGATAGCCCATTGGCATAGAATTGACGACACTTATCCTTAAAGCTTCCCCATTTGGTAATTTCTGTGGAAACAACTATGGAACCACTAGCTAAGGTTTCTAGGCTAGTGGTGAGGGATTGATGATGGTCAAGTTCAGAAGTTTTCAATTTTACAATCAGTCTATTGATTTTGGATGTATTTTGCCCTAACTAATTAATTAATTCTTCCTGTGTTTCGGTTGTGTGGTCAAAAGGAGGAATTGGGGGTTGTTCTTGTGTGTTTTTAGGAGGTGCATTTGGTTGTTCTTGTGGGTTTTCAGGAGGTGCATTTGGTTGTTCTTGTTCTGGATTAGAAGAATTTGGTTTTTGAAACAAAAAATGAAAAAACCTAATCAAAATTTATGAAATTAAATTCAAAATGTAAAACAAATTACATAAACTAGAAAGAAAGACAAAAATAAACAAAAATTAACCTTGATCCATAGCCTGGAGGACAAATTTAGCACCCCGTTCATGGTTTAGGTTAGAAAATGGGAAAAAAACAAAGTAAAAAATGCGCTTTTCGGGTAAATGAGGACCCAGTTTTTTTTAAACCTTTTTTATCAGGCACTGCGTACGTGGTTTTACTAGGATTATTAGCGCGTACACGCTCATTTTCCTATAAGCAGCACGTACGTGCTCAGTTTCCTAAACGCAGCACGTATGCGCTACCCTTTCTAGGCTCGGGAAGAACAAATCTAAGCGCGTACACGGGAATTTGAAATTTTAAAACCGTGTACGCGCTGCCTATTTTTCCAAGTTTTTTTTGGGTGGTGTCCACTTTTCTGACCACCATCTTTGTGCACATGCCCTTGTGCATATGTCTTGAAATGTGATCCAATTTGTTCATTACTTGTAACTCATATGGTGTATACTTTTAAATTATCTTTTGCTCATATTGTGTATACCCAAGTACCGACACTGGTAATGCTGATATTGCGTATTTTGATTGAGTGAAATTGCTTTGAGTCCTTCATGCATGAAGAGATTGGAGTGAAGTTATTATTTCATAAACTCATGCTTATGGAGAAAATTTCATCATTTCAAGAACCAATTAAGACAAGATTTGAGCGCACAAAGCAGATTTGAAATTTATCTAAGGATGAGTCAGCTTATGTAAGGTTTTCATTTAAATTTTATTTTATAACAAGTCGGCCCTAGGGTAAGAAACACACCTATTCATCCAAATCGCCTATAAAAGAAGAGTTGAAGCAATCATTTTAACATCAAATCAAACCAATTATCTCTTCTTTCATCAAAAACTGTGAGTGAGAGGTGGCAAAATAGTACATCTTTTGTTTTTCTCATTGTGGGAATGAACCGTCAGCATGAGCATGTCTAGGTGGTCAGGTTTACGCTAGGTGTTCCCTTTTCTTTCTCCCCAAGACGTTAGATCATTCCGAGCCACCTCATAGCGATGTTTTCCCTTGAGCGCTCAAAGTGGAAAAAATGGTCAAGCTTTGATGTCACATAACTCAAAGACTGTGGCACTTATGGATGTGTTGGAACCCTAAAATTTGCAATTTTTAGAATTCCAAATTCCAAGACAAGGAGCAAGAAAAATTCTAAATATAT
Organism: Cryptomeria japonica; assembly: GCF_030272615.1. Classification (NCBI taxonomy): domain Eukaryota; kingdom Viridiplantae; phylum Streptophyta; class Pinopsida; order Cupressales; family Cupressaceae; genus Cryptomeria; species Cryptomeria japonica. Next base: position 290,756,193 of record NC_081405.1, read on the forward strand.
ATATATACATATATATATATACATATATATATATATACATATATATATATATATATATACATATATATATATATATATACATATATATATATATATATACATATATATATATATATATATATATATATATATATATATATATATATATTGAATAGGTACAAGTAATATATTTTATATTTGTTGCACAATACGAAACCATAACGTAAACACAATAATGGGCATAAAAAATGGAGTGTGAAGCACCAAAGGGGGTATTTACATCATTTAAAGACCATTTATCCATTATATACCCATAAAATAGCCTTAAAATACCTCTAATATGCCTAAACAACTTGTAAAGTAACAATTAATTACATAAACTAAGGCAATTTCGGGATTTGGAATTATTTTTATTTAAAAGGGGGGTGTCTTTACACCCAAAGGGGTATGAAAACCATTCAAACACCTATATATGTGTGATGTAAAATGTAAAGAGAGAAGAGAGATACAAGAGGTGGAGGCAATTTTGTACTTTTAAACTTTTTATCAAAAATAACCAGTTGCATTTTCTTTCTCATATGTGTTGAGAGTTAACATATTTTTAGAAGGCAGTTGCTTGTGATATTATCTAAAGGAGATAAGGTTCTTTGTGTTCTTCTAGTGAAATTTTGTGTTTCATATTGTAGATTTGGATAAAAAAATATTTACTTGTGAATTGTAATTGTTCCATGTATTTCTTCCTTGGATGGTCTCTTAAAGTTAGAGTTAAATTCATTCAAGCGGTTTATAATATAGACATTGAAGTAGAGCTCATAAGAAATAGTGACTGACAGACTCGCCGAGAGGGGGTGGGTTTAAAAACTGTCTCATAAATTTACACAATAAGTCCTGATGAAATATAAGACTCTGTAGCCCAAATAAGAGGAAAGGCACTGATCATTTGTAAACAAACCCTTTAACCATACCAGTTACCCTTTAATTTTAAGCATTAGGATTAGTAGAGTAGGTATTGTAGGTAATTTGGCCAAAGTGTAATATATATACTTTTGTAAGATACATAGATCAATACACACATCTGAAATCGGTCTGTTTAAGAAACTTATTCCATTCTGAGACTAGGAGATATCAGATTAAGACACTAAATCTTCTATAAAAAGTATTGGTTGAAGGAACAACTAGTGAGTAGATATACCTGCCTAGGTCCTGCAGAGCCTAAAGTGAGAGAGTTAGTAACCAAATAGGTTCACTCTATAAGTTGGCCAAGTCAATTGGAGGGTCTGATCATAGGAGTTGGCATTTCCTTAGAACCTATCCAATCTGTTGATTTGAGACCCAACAGGATGATCCATGTGAATCTATGGGGTCATGTTGTTTCTGCCTAAAAAATCCTCTCTCAGTTTCAGACAACTCAATTTCATTTTCTTGTGGTGAGATTTTTTCTTTCGCATAAAAAACCGTCAGTGAGAGCTGGCAAAATAGTGCATCTTTCATTCTACTTGTCATGGGAATGAACCATTAGCACAATCATGTCTGGGTGGTTGGGTTTATGCTAGGTGTTCCCTTTTCTCACTCCCCAAGATATCCGATTATTCCGAGCCACCTCGTAGCGACGTTTTCCCTTGAGCGCTCAGAGTGGAAAAAATGGTTGAAATTTGACATCGCGTAAATCCAAAACCATGGCACTTATGGACAATCCATGTGAACCTATGGGGTCATATTGTTTCTTCCTAAAAAATCCTCTCTTGGTTTCAGACAACTTGATTCCGTTTTCTTGTGGTGAGATTTTTTCTGTCGCATCAAAAACCATCAATGAGAGGTGGCAAAATAGTGCATCTTTCATTCTGCTCATCGTGGGAACGAACCATCAGTGCAAGAACATCTAGGTGGTCATTTTTATGCTAGGTGTTCCCTTGTCTCACTCCCCAAGATGTTCCATCATTCTGAGCCACCTCGTAGTGACATTTTCCCTTAAGCACTCAAAGTGGAAAAAATGGTCAAACTTCAATGTGTAACTCTGAGATCATGGCTTTTATGGATGATTTGTGTGAACCTATGGGGTCATTTTTTTGTTTCCTAAAAAATACTCTCTTAATTTTGAACAACTCGATTCCATTTTCTTGTGGTGAGATTTTTTTGTCGGATAAAAAATCGTCAAAAACCGTTAGTGAGAGGTGGCAAAATAGTGCATCTTTCATTCTGCTCGTCATGGGAATGAACCATCAACACGAGCACATCTGGGTGGTCTATTTTATGCTAGGAGTTCCCTTTTCTTACTCCCCAAGACTTGTGATCGTTTTGAGCCACCTCGCAGTGACGTTTTCCCTTGAGCGCTCAAAATGGAAAAAATAGTCAAACTTTGACGTTGTGTAATTGGGAGACTGTGGAACTTATGGATGATCTATGTGAACCTATGGGGTCATTTTTTCTCTTCCTAAAAATTTTTCTCTTAGTTTCAGACAACTCGATTTTGTTTTCTTGTGGTGATATTTTTTTGTCCCATAAAAACCTGTCAAAAACTGTCAGTGAGAGGTGGCAAAATAGTGTATCTTTTGTTTTTCTCGTCATGGGAACGAACCGTCAGTGAAAATGCATCTAAGTGGTCAACTTTATGCTAGGTGTACCCTTTTCTCACTCCCTAAGACATCTAATCATTCTGAGCCACCTCATAGTGACATTTTCCCTTGAGCGCTCAAAGTGGAAAAAATGGTCAAACTTTGATGTCACGTAACTCAAAGACCGTGACACTTATATATGATCCATTTGAACCTATGGGGTTGTGTTGTTTCTTCCTAAAAAATCCTCTCACGGTTTTGGACAACTCGATTCGGTTTTCTTGTGGTGAGATTTTTTCTGTCACATCAAAAATCGTCAGTGAGAGGTGGCAAAATAGTGCATCTTTTGTTCTGCTCATCGTGGGAATGAACCATCAGTGTGAGAGCATCTAGGTGGTTATTTTTACGCTAGGTGTTCCCTTGTCTCTCTCCCCAAGACATCTGATCATTCGGAGCAACCTCTTAGCGACGTTTTCCCTTGAGTGCTCAAAGTGCAAAAAAGGGTCAAACTTTGACATTGCGTAACTCGGAGACCATGGCACTTATGGATGATCCATGTGAACCTATGGGTTTGTGTTTTTGTTGCCTAAAAAATCCTCTCTTGGTTTTGGACAACTTGATTCCATTTTCTTGTGGTGATATTTTTTTTGTCGCATCAAAAACCGTCAAAAACCGTCAGTGAGAGGTGGCAAAATAGTGCATCTTTTGTTCTGCTCGTCGTGGGAACGAACCATCAGCACAAGATCATCTGGGTGGTCAATTTTATGTTAGGTTTTCCCTTTTCTTGCATCCCAAGACATTTGATTGTTATGAGCCACCTCGTAGCGACGTTTTCCCTTGAGCGCTCAAAGTGGAAAAATGATCAAACTTTGACGTCGCATAACTCAGAGAGCGTGGCACTTATGGATGGTCCATTTGAACCTATGGGGTTGTGTTTTCATTTCCTAAAAAATCCTCTCTCGGTTTTGAGCACTCGATTCCGTTTTCTTGTGGTCATATTTTTCTGTCGCATCAAAAACCGTGAGTGAGAGGTGGCAAAATAGTGCATCTTTCGTTCTTCTTGTCGTGGGAACTAACCATCAATGTGAGTGCATCCAGGTGGTTGGTTTTATGCTATGTGTGTCCTTGTATCACTCCCCAAGACTTCTGATCATTCTGAGCCACCTCGTAGGGATGTTTTCCCTTGAGTGCTTAAAGTGGAAAAAATGGTCAAACTTTAATGTTGCGTAACTCGAAGATCGTGGCACTTATGAATGATATGTTTAAACTGATAGGGTCATGGTGTCTCTGTCTAAAAGGGCCTCTCTCAGTTTCGGACAACTCGATTCCATTTTCTTGTGGTGACATTTTTTCTGTTGCATAAAAAATCATAAAAAACCGTCAATGAAAGGTGGCAAAATAGTGCATCTTTTGTTCTTTTCATGGGAATGAACTATCTACGCAAGCACATCTAGATGGTTGGGTTTCTCACCAATCAAACTCCAATCATCCAATACTAGGTTTCTCACCCTTTCACACCTTGTCTCAATGCACTCTCAAGGCATCACCCAACCACTCAAATGGGGTTTTCAACTTCAACAGCTTAACCAAACATAACTTAGGGGTTTAACACACCTATGACACCCTAACACAAGGTTTCACATGCCCAAGTTGACTGGTTCACTTCCCAATACACAAAACTACAGTTAGGAGGCTTATTCCTACTAGCCCTTCAAATTGGGTAATTCAACAATAACTCAAAACTTTCCCAAAACACTTGGAAAAAAATTTGCATATTCAGATACCCATTTGCAAGTCATTTAACATATGTCAGAATCAGACATAGTTATTTATAATCAAATAGTACAAATTTATAATCAAATGGTACAAGTTTATTACAAATGTATTTATAATCAAATGGTACAAATTTGGGCTCTCAAAATTTGCAAATCAGCCCCATGGACACTTTCATATATAAAAATTGGCATCTAATATAAACGATCAAGCTCATTACTGTTTATATTTACAAAATTTTGCATCTAAATATGCAAATTACAACTCGTTGTTTTTTATACAAAAATCAGCATCTAGATATGCACATTACAACTCATTGTTGTTTTTTAATACAAAATTTAGCATCTAGATATGCATATTACAACTCATTGATGTTTTTATATACAAAATTTAGCATCTACATATGCACATTACAACTCATATGCATGTAGAGCACATCCAAAAAAGAGAAGTTACAATGTTTCTCAAAAGATATATACAAAATTGTCATAATTATTCTACCATATTGTAGAATTATTCTTCTGGATGGCCCAAAATCAATCAAGTGAACCTTCTGGATCAGCTCTAACCCTTAGTGTCTCAAGTATTGCCTTGTGGTCAGATTCATGAACTTTCCAAAAATCCTTGCTAAGATGTCTACCATGATATTTAATCAAATGAATATTTGTTGCAACAAGAAGGTTTGAGTAATGAAGAATATGTCTATGTGTCTCAAAGTCCTCAAACAACTAGGCATTAGAATTTTTGATAGGGTACTTGCATTTTCTAGAAGGATAAGTTAATTCCAAAATCAATACAATGACTGCTAAATAAATGAGTTTAAGAGATCTCAATACAACTCGACACTACAACAGTACCTTCTAAGCCATGTCCCTGTCACAACAACAGATCCTCTTGGGTACTCAATACGCTCTCCATCAACCACTATAGAAGTCAATTTATTTTTGGCCTTAATACAACAACACAAAAAGTAATTAATTCCTTCTTCATTGTTCTCATCTGCAATAATTGCATATACATGACCTGCATTTAATGCAAGGATATAAGTTAATACCAAAATCAACACAAGTTAATACTTATAAATTGAGCTTAAAATTGTAGCAAATTACAACCCTTTATCTAGTTCAACTATGTCTGATACATGGTCAAAATCCATTGATGCTTCAATCTGGATCATTTGTAGCGCTCTAGGAAGTTGATATGTATCTAGGGTTTGCAAATGTCTACAAGACCATTGGTCAACCCACTCTTTTGACTCACATCATCCCACACAAAATGCATACACGAAGAGCAAAAGCATGCAATCTGTCTAGTATAAATAACTAGTGATGTTGCATTTGAACTTCTAAATGAATGCATGTCACTTGATCCGGTAAGTGTACAACAATATAGATAGTTTTCAATGTTAGATTCACATATTAACCAAAAATATCTAGAAACCATAGACTTACCTGCATTACCCAGTCCCATTGTAGAGTTACACCATTGCACAATTGTTTCTGCATCTATTAACATTGCACCACCTTCGTACTTCAATTCCTCTCTGGAAAGAGCTCTTTTAACACATGCTCCCGCACCTTCATGAGCTCCCTTTTCATGTCTTGCCTCAATGAAATTCCAAAAATGTTGCACACCACTTGTCACATGCATCCTAGTCAACCACTAGAACATCCTTGCATTCTTGAATTGTGCAGTGCAATTGTTCGACCATATTAAGTGTTGGTTGTATCTTATATCTCTTTCCCTTAAACTATCATAGAAGATTGTAAAGCATCCTTGCACAAACTCTGAGGAATGAGTACGATCATCACTGATATAGAAGTGATATTATCTTATAACCTTTTTGTCCTCCTCGGTGCTATCATGTGCATGCATGAATGCTATGTGTACAAAAATTGTAACTTGTGTAGAGTGGTAATACATAGATTGTACTTCATTTTGCAGATTTAGTGTATAAATCTCAGCAAAATAAATGATAGAGACAATAGTATCAAGGGGGAAAGTGTCCTTACACAACTTAAATTTCTCATATAACCACCTAGATCTATGTGTGACATATGTACTCATACACTAGTTTCTCTTGAAACATCTTCATAAAATCAGCTACACGTATATCCCTTTTCACTAACTCACACCTCTTTAATTCTTTTCCATCTTTAACACCAAATGTGATTGACTTTTATTTTCCAATAGAAACTAGTTCCTTACCAATTTCATGTGTGCTATCCAGATGTAGGCATCTAGGCAACTATTGCAAATTGCCACATGTAGGACAAAAACCTCTCAAACACATCATCTTATAGTAAATGCACCCATCATCTCATCTACATAGTACACTTGAAATAAATTCTCTTGTTGACTTAGGAGGTGCTTGCAGACCACATTCCTGCAAAACATCATTAGTGTGCAAAGTACAACATATATGGCGATAAATATCATAATGCATGGAAAATTTAACATGGACCCTACAACAACATGCAGTACATGCATGATTAATCTTAACATAAAATGGTTTTGTCATCTCAAAAAATCTTTGACTAATTTTAATCTAAGGAAAGCTTTGAAGAAACCTTTCATAAAATTGTGTTTGACTTGTATCTAAATAGTGTTTTGGATGTGGCTCATGATTACTAATTACAATTCACCTTATAACAAAATCTCTTTGGTTGGGTGAAAGCCTTGTGTTGTCATGCCAATATTTCTCAATTAATGTTCTTAGTGCATCAACAACAACCTTGTCCTTATGTGGGAGTCAACCCGAGAATGCCCAAACAGAGTTATTGTTAGGATCCTCAATTTTCTCTCACCTCTCTAAGGCATAGTGTAATGTGGTTCTACTTATCCTTAATGACTTTCTTGTTTTTCTTATTAAACGAGATTTTTTCATTTCCTTTCGCATTATGGTTGATGTGAGGACACAACGAGTAACATTAGCATCTTTAGTACATGATTTCAAACCAATGGCTTGGTATGCATCAAAAATATTTCTCACAATGGTTTTTTCACTATTATTTTCGGATGTTCTTAACCCTAAAATTTTCATTGTCTCTCTAAATTTTAGATTTTTAATCATTTCAATAACTAATTGGAATCTTCCACTTTTATTTAAGTTTTCAAATAGTTATTCCAAATTATTCTATCCATTCTTCTACAAGTTCTTTCAGAAATTTTATCATGGATTGGATTCACAATATTTTCATCAATATCTATTAAGAACTTTGGTTTTCTACGAATTATTCTAATAGGTGTTAAAATTGGTGCATGATCTTCATTTTAATTAGGTGCATTATGTGCATTGATCACATCAAATTCAAATGGTATACCTTCTTCAATTTCATTAACATGTGCATTCACTGAATCATTTTCAAATGGTGTATGTTCATTGCATTCATTAGGTGCATTCATCATATGTATTTGAATTGGTGTATGTTGATCATTTTGATTTGGTGCATTCATCATATCAATTTTAATTGTTGAATGTTCATCACTTTCATTAGGTACATTAGATGACGTACCTTCATGTAATCTCCTCATACGCTCCCTTTGTCTTTCCTTTGTTGCCTCTCTTTGTTCATTTGTTACTCTCTTGTTCTTTTCCATTGTCCTACACATAATATCATGATGACAATCCACAATCAAATAGAAAAACAACAACAAATGATCATCATTTTGTTATAATCTAAAGTAAAAATAATAAAATAACTTTAAAAAAAACCAAAATACAAGACAAATCAATCATGATCAAAACAAAAAACTACAAATGATCATGATTTTGCTATAATATAAAGTAAAAATGATAAAATAACTTCAAAAACAATCCAATATATGAGACAAATCAATCATTTCAAAGCAAAAGTGACAAAAAAATATGAAAACCTGACTGTTACTATCCCAGAAAATCATGTGCAAAAGCAATGGGGCCTTCAAACAACTTGCAATGCTAGTTTTTAGGCCGTTGGGACTAATATATATTAAGATTTTCCCATAAATCGTACGGGTTATGGAAACCTTTAATGTGAACGTTCACAATTTCTCATAATCCGTATGGGTTATGTAGAACTAGAAATTTTGGTCTTAGTTCTACATAACCCATACGGGTTATGTAGAACTAGGAAAAGGAGAGGGAAAGAGGGAGAGATAGGGAGATTGGGAAAAGGAGAGAGAGAGAGAGAGAGAGAGAGAGAGAGAGAGAGAGAGAGAGAGAGAGAGAGAGAGAGAGAGAGAGAGAGAGAGAGAGTAGGATAAGGAGAGGGGGATGAATGGAGAGGGAGAGAGGGAGAGGGAGAGGGAGAGAGAGGGAGATTGGGAAAAGGAGAGGGTGAGGGATATTGGGAAAAGGAGAGGGAGAAAGGGAGAGGGAGAGAGAGGGAGAGAGGGAGGGGGAGAGAGAGGGAGATTGGGAAAAGGAGAGGGGGAGAGGGAGAGAGAGGGATATTAGGAAAAGGAGAGAGAGAGAGAGAGAGAGAGAGAGAGAGAGAGAGAGAGAGAGAGAGAGAGAGAGAGAGAGAGAGAGTAGGAGGAGGAGAGGGTGAAAGACATGAGGTAGAGAGAGAACGAGAAGGAGAAAAGAGTGAGAGAATCGACAAAGAGAGAAGTGTGAGGAGGAGAGAGATGAGATAGAACTCAAGGAAGATAATTAGGGCTCAGAATAGATAGAGACAGTGATGGGAGAAGGAAGATGAGAAAGAGAGAGAAAAAGAAGAGATACATGCATGTATACAAACATATATGCATATATCTATATAAATATATGTATATATAACTATAGATATGCTTATATACATACATAAACACATATTATGTATGTATGTCTAACATATGTGTATTAAATGCTAATTTTACAAGCATACATTATTATGTCTTCATAACTCGTACGGGTTTTGTGAAACACAAAAAAATATTTTTAGTTCTACATAACCCATACGGGTTTTGTGAAACACAGAATAATGATTTTAGTTCTACATAACCCGTACAGGTTATTTAGAACTACGAATAGTAATTTTTGTTTTTCAAAGTCCGTGCGGGTTTTGGCTTGGTAAGAGGGTTGGAAAACGACCCTAGGCTTGCAAGCCCATTTTCTCCCCATTTTGTCCCTTTACAAGTTTTTTCATCCTCCAACATGATTTCTCAACTTCTTCGTCATCAGGTTTACAAATGATCAAGTGGGTATCTCTAAAATTACCACCATAATCTCACACATCTTCTCAGTTTTATGACATATAATTTTTTCTATTTTTGGACAACATTAGCATAGTAAACTTTAATTTTATTTATCAGTGCCTTGAAAGTCCTCACAAACATATGTCTACCATTTTTTTAATAACTTTTGATATACTTGACCAAATTCAAAATAAATTACATATTATTTTTCTACACTATATTCTATATACTTTTTTTTTATAAAGTTTGCATTTTTTATTATTTTGATGCAAGTTATGCCCAGTGCACGAACATGTACAAAAGTTTCAAGATGCGGTCACTTCAAAAAATCATTAAAAAAAAATACTGAATGGAAAATTACAAAAAAAATAAACAACTTCTAGATCTCACTCTTAGCTAGCATCCTACCAAAGGGTTTTGAAAAATACTAAATCTAAATATATATTTTGTGCAGCGCATGAAAACAACTATGTTATGTTTTTCTGAAGAAATCAGGAACATTTTTTCGTGCATGAAAGGTTTGGCCCTCTTAATCTTATCCAATTTTTTAAAAAATTAGTATTTTAGAAACTAGATTCAGAGTACTACAATTCTTATTATTTTATCAACTCCTATTTTAGAGTGTATGACCTTCAAATATCTCTTTGAAGTTCAGGTTTACTTGTTTTTCAAAAATAGAAAAAAGTGGCCACTTTAACCCCCCTTTTTGTTCACCATCTTGGTGCACTTACCCAACATTATTGTATAAGCTTTTAACTAGGCTTGGCTCCTATCAGGGAAAACTTTGGAAGAGTTCAAAGAATACTTGTGGGTATTCATCCCCACCATGGTTTTTCCCAATTGGGTTTCCACGTGAAAAATCATTGTGTCAAGTAGTGAATGATTTTATGGATGTGTTTTTGGTATGGTTGATATGAATGATTCGTAAATCTGCATAAATATATCTAAATGATTGGAAATTATCTGAAATATGTTATTATTAGTATTAGTGAAGTGGTTTAAGGTTTTGGTCAAAGAATATTTAAGTTTCAGATCAGTTGCATTATAGCACTAAAGTATTAGGTCTACCGGTAAAGTTTAACAAAGCAACTGCAGATTTGTTAAAGTGACTAAACCGATAAACTTTGTGAGTTGATTCTTAGATGAAAATAAGTTTGGTGAAATTTTAGTTTACTCTTCAACTACTGATTCACCCCCCCCCCCCTTAATAGTTGACCGGATCTTTATAGTTTCATCATATTATCAAGGTAGACCCCTAGGGTCAAAGAAAAAGGGATCCTCTAATAGAAGGAAAGAGGATGAGAAGAAGGATCTCCCTAAGTGTTTTATTAGTTTTAAAACTACCAAGTCACAGCAGCCCCCCTATCTATGATGAAGTACATTTCTTGGAACATAAGAGGTCCGGAGTCACCAGACAAGAAGCATATTGTTAGGAGATTTATTAATAAGCATAGAGACTTAGATTTTATGATGCTACAAGAGTTAAAAGTTACTAATTCTACCCTAGAGGTTAATCTGGAGTTCATATGGAGAGACTCTATCAAGATCTACTCGAATCATGATAAAGGTAGAGGTGGAGTTGGGCTACTCATCAACCCCAAATGGAGAGGGCACATTATAAGTCAGGGGCACTCTCCTTGTAACAGAGTTGTCTGGGCATCACTCAACCTAAATTATTTTGTTATAGGTGTTTTCTCAATCTATGAAGCCAATGATTAGAGAGAGGAGTACATTATGGGATTGAATTTCCTCTCTTCCTGACATCCCCTTGAGGATAAGTCTAGAGGAGTTACTATAGAGTGGAAAGGGACTGAGAAGCTTCATTGGGAAAGGATGAAGAACTGTAAAAAAATCTTTGACCCCCTCCTAGGAAATAAACAATCTACAAAAGGGGTATGGTATACATGGTGCAACTACTAGAAAGGAGGACACGGGATTTATTGCAGATTGGATAGATTTTATGCAAATAGGGATTTTTTGTCTTTTACACTAGATGATAAAGGCAACGTTGTTATAGTTTGGTCGGTTTCTCTTTCTGACCACCACCTGATCATTTCTCTCATTAGGTTTGGAGACTCCTAGGTTAAGAAAGGAAATGGAGGGGATAAATTCATCCTTAATACCCATCTCCTTAAGGATCATGATGTGTTGTCTGTGGTTAATATTGTTAGGGTGATTAATCAAGGGGATCAAAATTTGCAATCTTACATCAATAGATGGAACAGTAATGTTAAGAGTTGGCAAAATCTGCTCCAAACTATTGGGCAAAAGAGAGCTAAAGATAGTAGGTTTCAGGAGAAGGTGCTTACGGATGAGTTGCATAAGTTTGAAGAGGATATTCAGATCAACCCAAATGACCTTGAGCTATCCGACAAAATTGCTCAAGCAAGGGGTGCCTTGAGGAGGCATCAACAGGTCAAGGTTAGAGGAGTGATGATTAGGACCAAAAGTCAGTGGATGCAATTTGGTGACAAGGGTTCGAAGTTTTTTCTTCAATATGCTCAAACAGAAACAGATCAAAGAAAAGGTTGATAGGTTATGGATTGACAATAAGGAAGTAGTGGAGATAGATGGTATTAAAGAGGCTTTTCATTTCTTCTATAAGGATCTTTTTTCCTCTGATGACTCTCCTAACTCTAGAAGATCTAGGAAAGGATGTAGATAGCTTATCCTGAAGAAAATATCTGATCAAGACTCTCAGCTGCTAGATCAAGCCATATCTATCGAAGAAATTAAGAATGTCATAAGATCCCTCAATAATGACAAATCACCAGGCCCGGATGGCTTGCCTGCCGAATTCTATAAAGCTAATGAGGAATGGATTAGTCAAGAACTTTTTGAGATATATAGTGAATCTCTTGAAAAAGGATCCTTAGGTGAAAACATTAACAAAGGAATTATCAAACTACTTCCTAAAGAGGGGGATACAACACTTATTAAAAACTGGAGACCCATTACAGTCCTCAATGTGTCATATAAAATTCTGGCCAAAGCCCTTTCTCTGAGACTTGAAGGTGTGTTACCTAAATTCATCTACCCTGCGTAGACTGAGCTCATTAAAGGAAGGTGTAGTTTGGAAAATATGATTACCAGTTGGGAAGTGATGAAGTGGGCTAATGTTTTCGGGAAGAATACTACTATGCTCCTTCTAGACTTCGAGAAAGCCTATGATAGAGTGGAGTGGGAGTTTGTCTTGATGATGCTAGAAGATTTTGGGTTCCCTAATAAATTTTGTCTTTATGTGAGGGTTCTGCTCAAGGATGCCTCTACGCAGGTTGAGGTAAATGGCTCTCTCACTTAGGTCATTAAACCTAGGAGTTCCATTAGGTAGGGTTTCCCCCTCACCCCATCCTTATTTTTTATTGCCTCTGATGTGCTATTCTACATTCTGAGAGATTTCACTATATCCCCTAGGGTTAAAGGTGTTGTGCTTCTTGATGGGTCTGATTTGTTTAATATACAATTTGTAGATGACACTGCATTATTTATTGAACTCACTAAACAAAATATGGAGGCCCTAGTTTGAAACATCAAGTTTATGGAGGAGGTTTCAAGGGCCAAAATTTCTCAGCCTAGGTCCACCTTGCTTGGATGGAGAGAAGACCTGCCAAAGTGGCTTCAGCAATTTGGATTTCAGTGGGGGCATCCCAATAAGATTGTCAGATATTTAGGGATCCCCTTCTCTATTTCCCCTTCTTTAAAGGACATGTGGATGTGGGTAGGAAACAAAATTGACAAGAAGCTACAAAAATGGAACAACAGATATTTATCGCTGGCTGGGAGAGTGCAAGTGTACCAGAAGATACTTTCGTCATATAGCATCTACTATTCATCTATCTGGATTTTTTGCATTTATCATATCCTTGAGATCCAAAAGGTTATTAGGAATTTTTTTTGGTCTATTGATGAGAAATAACAAGAAACATTTAGTTAAATGGGCCTCGTGTCATTCTAAGAAAAAGATGGGAGGACTTGGGCTAAAGGATCTGAAAGTCCAAGGGATTTCACTAGCTGCTAAATGGATCTTTTGGGATCTTGAAGGCAATGAACCATGGAAAATATTGGTTAGGAACAATATTAAGAGGGTTTTTCCTAAGGGGGAAAAATCTTGAAATTCTTTACCCTTTTGTGACTTGGTTGTTGGGGATATCTCACTCTCAGTGTAGGGTTTGTGTGCATTTAAGTCTATATGGAGGGCCTGGGAAATTTTTAGGGAATTCATCACCAATAATAGGGCTAGCAATAGTGACCTCATTCATGGGGAGAGATCTATATGGTGGAACTTGTTTCACTCCTCCAAACCGCTTGCGCTTACACAAGGTTGCTCAGCCAAGGCTTGGGCGAATAAAGGTATCTATTGTTTTAATGATATTATGGATAATGATAAGCTTATGAGTTGGTAAACTCTTAGGTGTAAATATGATCTTCCTTCTTCTCAAAGAAGAACTTATAATATGGTTAACAAAGCTTGTGTTTCTCTTCAATTACCTAAACCATGCAATGTGGATGTTAACAGGTTTGCTTCATTTAAATGGAATAATGATATTTGTATATCTAATGTGAAATTTATCATTGTCTATAATACTCTTTCTTATAATGAATCTATTATCAATCATACTAATGCACTGTGGTATGTAGATTTTTCTTTAAAACAGGCAAAATATTTTCACTAATCTATGGAATAGTCTTATTGCACCTAAGAAAAAATATTTTAGGTGGTTGTTGCTTATTGATAGGCTCCCTTTCAAAAATTTTAATTCCAATGGTGATATATGCAACATTTGTAGAGTGCTTGAATCTATTAGGCACATCTTTTTTTAATGTACTATTGCTAAAGAGATATGGTTATTATTTGATTTTATGATTCCTAACCAGATTACAATCATGGAAATTTTTTTTGGTTGCATTCATGGATTAAGAAAAGATTCTAACTTATTTTGGCACATTCTTTCTACTAAAATCTTATGGTACATTTGGAAAATTAGAAATGAAGACAAATTCCAAGGTAAAACAAGGATCCTTACTGAGTCATTTTGTGGACTCATCATCTATTTTATTTTTGTGCAGGTCTCTGTTATAATGAGGATTGAGAGGAATAAGTTCAGGTGGTTCCTCCAACATGGTCATGCCACCATGTTCATATATGAGTTGGAGAATGGATTTGAATGGAAACGGATTGCAGTGGATCAAACATATTTTGTTGTTTCTTTAGAGAAGCTCAAAGCCAAGGTTTGGCAAGCCAAGAACCCTACTAGGGCTTCTAGGATGGAGTGCTTGGATGGAGCCTTGCCATCAGAACTCTCAGGAGCCTCGAGCTTGTGATTTGGCCTACTTTTTGTAGTTTTTTGTCTATATCTATTTGTGGTTGTTCGTTGTCTTATGTAAATGAAGATGTATATTCAAATTTTGTATAAGACTAGGATACATAGTATGTTCAATATGTACATAGGCATGGCTGTTAGTACTTACTAAGTGGTCTTTCTTAGGTCAGATTTGAAGTTGTTGAGGCTTGTCCTCAGAAGTCTGTCGCTACTCTCTTTTTGTAAAAGTTTATTCTCTATGTTTAATATTAAAAAAAAAAACTTTAATTATCAGAACATTTTTATTTAACATTATATTACTATTTTATAATTTTTATGACTATATTAATAATATTTTATATTATATTATGTTATTATTTTATTGTTTTAATCTTGTTATATTATGAAAATTCAACAACATTAAATTAGTGAGCATAATGCTAACCTAACCAAGAGCTATTTATAAATTACCTAAAAAGTAAAAGATTTGTTACTTTGTAATAGTAACTACCGAGATTTTTATAATTAATTAATAATAAATTAATTAGCATCCAAATGTTTTCACGTAGAAAAATTTATTTGTCATGGTAGTTACCTTGTAACATATATCAAATAAAAATAAAAAAAGTTTAAATTTATTATCGAATTGCATGAGTAATAAAATAAAGCTTTAACAGATTTAATTCTAAATATTATTTTAATGACCTAAAAATTTTCCTAAAAAAAATCATTTAGAAAGTGGATCTGGGAAATCCCGTAATAAGATGTAAATTATTTATTTGAGCCAATTAGATTGAAGAAAAACAATTTCTATAATTTGAAAACTTAAAAGTCATGCATCTTAACTATTAAAAAATAGAAAAAAAAAACATTGAAACAAAAACATGATAGATAGAATTGGTGGAAAACCAATTCAATAATAACGAGTTAATGAAAATTGGGTGCAACCAATTGCAATAGTACTAGCCTAACGACAAGTACTAGTAACCTAATTAGTGGAAAACCAATTTAATAATAACGAGTTAAGTTAATGAAAATTGGGTGCAACCGATTGCAATAGTACTAGCCTAACGACAAGTGCTAGTAACCTAAAAAAATTCCTTAAAAGGCTCATGTAAAAAGTGGATCTCGGAAATCCGATAATAAGATGCAAATTATTTGAGCCAATTAGATTGAAGAAAAAAAAAATTCTAATTTGAAAACTTAAAAATCATGCATCTTGACTATTCAAAAATTCAAAAAAACCATCGAAAGAAAAAATTCATAGAAATGATTGGTGGAAAAACAGTTTAATAATAGAGAGTTAATGAAAATTTGGTCCAACCGATTGCAATAGTACTAGCCTAAGGAGAAGTACTAATAAGATAAAATTAGCTATAATAAAATAATATCATATTCATATAATGATAATGTAATATATGGTTGCTATATATGTTTTATAATATTTATATTTGAATGGTATTGCTATTTTTTTTTTTACATAGATAATAATTTTACATTATTATCCTATTTGACAAAATTTTGTCTAAAAAAATATTTAAAAAATTTCTACATCTAAAAAAACAAACATTGTAATTATATTGTAAAGAAATTTGTCTCATTTTTAATTTTAATTTAATTACATTTTATAAGATATTTTTCATTCTACTAAATTATTTGTTGTTTCAAGAAAACTTTATATCTATATGCTATATCTAAAAATATTATCAAATGACAAAAATTAATGAAATTTTTTTAAAATTAAAATTATTTTAAAATTATATTGCACTAAAAATTTCTTAGAGAATTTGAATTACAATCTTCCATCAAATGTAAATTTTAAATAATATGTACCATGTTTAAAGTTATAGTTAAGGTTTGTTTAAGGTTAGAGTTACGGGTTGGTTTAAATTAAAGTTTCTATTCTAAGACGATGCTTAAATTAGGGTTAATATTTGGAATCAATTTGGGTTAGAGTTAGTGTTGTTTAAATTTAAATTAATTATAATAATAGAAATATAAAATAATACTTTTTAGTTTAAAATTATTATCTAAACATTTTACATTTGAATTAAATAATAA
Source organism: Cryptomeria japonica (assembly GCF_030272615.1). NCBI lineage: Eukaryota > Viridiplantae > Streptophyta > Pinopsida > Cupressales > Cupressaceae > Cryptomeria > Cryptomeria japonica. The sequence goes on from NC_081405.1 coordinate 290,773,018, forward strand.
ATAATAAATATATAATGTTCTCCTCTTTTTCTTAATACAATTTTATAAAAAAATTATTATATTGAAATATATGAGCAATGAAAATAATTTCAGCATTTTAGAATTAGAATTAAGATTAAGGTTAAGGTTTTAAGTATCGAATGTCATATTTGATTAATAAAATTTATTATTTTAAACTTATGGTTTCTTTTATATTATTTGAATTTAAAGTTTAATATAATACATATATGAATTTTTACATATAATAAAATAATTAAATATAAAATATGTATTGATTATATATTTATTAATTAGAAAAAAATATATAAATTTTTTAAAATATTAGAGATTTAAATGATTAAAAATTATTTTTGTAATTAAAAATGATTAGAAAATTTATAAAATAATTTTAGTTACAATATGTAGAATACTGGTTTTTATGAATTGAATTAGAATCCTTAATCTAATTTAAAATAATTGTTAGAGTAAGATTAGGGTTAATGATTGGTTATAATTAAGCTTTCCATGTTCCTAATATAAAGCTTAAGTTAGAGCTAGGATTAGTATTAGAGAGCAATTAAGGTTAGAGTTAGTGTTATAATTGAAGTAAATGATTACCTTTGTAAGATAAAGCTTGGGGTTAGGGTTTAGTTGAATTGGGATTAGGGTTAGCATTAGAGTCCAATCAAGATTGGAGTTGGTGTTTCTAAGATTTAAATTGGGGTTAGAAATAGTGTTAGGGTTAAGAATGAAATAGTATTAGGGTTAAGGTTAGTATTATGATTAGAATTAATGTGTGTTATATTAAGGTTAGGATGTAAGTAAGGTTACAGATCTATCTGTAATCCTAAGTATGATCATATTTTGAACCCTAACCCTATCCCCAACCCTTAAACTTAATTCAAGTCATAAACCTAACACTAATCTTGAATAAGTCAATTATTTTCTTATATTCTAAAGAAACTATTGTGTACAATGGAAGATCCTAAGAGACTAATGAGAAAGATCTCACTTGTTGTTTTATATTTATTTTGACATTCTATAAATGATTATGAGTATTTATACCCTCCAATATATTCTTTAATTTGTGCACCTCTTCTTGATGCAAGTGCTAGTGTTAGTTGGAGCCTACATGTTTCTTCTTCAATTTCTAACGATTTTATTTTCTGCGCTGTCAATAAGAGAAATCATTGTTCTCGTTGAAAACGGCCTGATCCTCTCTAGCACTTTCTCGACGAAAAAAAAAACATTTCACGAAGCCTGACATGTGTCTAACCAGGATGAATTTCAATCTATCTTGTAGAGGTTAGGCCTGCAGCGTAATTATAATCATTTATCATCTTAATCAAGACAATCAATTCGTAGATTGTTGTAAAGCAATAAACTTAAACGTAAAAATTAAAAAAAATGCTGAAAATTAAAATTTATTGTTCATATCTTCGTGGCATGCAAACTACGATGAAACCAGCGATGGAGAACGCAGGTATTGTGACTGAAAACAATGTCGGAAACAACATGGAATAGGATTTGTAGTAACTAACAACCGAGTCGTTGTTATTCAGAGCACAAGAAGGCTTGCTTAAGGTAGGACAGGAATGCTCTTCAGAACGACTGTTTCCACAGTGAGTCCGGGGCCGAATCCAAATAGCACTCCCATGTCTAATCCTTCTCCCGTAGTCGGGCATCCCTTTTCTGCAGACGCCTTCCTCATTTCGTCCAATATGAAGAGCACACACGCACTCGACAGGTTCCCGTACTCACTCAATACGTGTCTAGTTGCCCTCATCCTCTTCGGATCCAATTGGAGTTTGGACTCCACCTTATCCAGAATTGCGGGGCCTCCCGGGTGTGCAATCCAAAAGAGTTCGTTCCAGTCCGAGATGTTAAATTGCCCGAAGGCCTCCACCAGTGCCTTTTCAATGTTGTTCGCGATAAGCCCAGCCACATCGTTTCTAAGGTGGAAGGTGAGCCCAACCTCTCTTAGGTGACCCTCTATAGCGCCCTCGCTGTCGGGGAGAATGGTCTGAGCAGTCCAGAGGAGTTGGAAAGAGGGCTTCTCTATTTCAGGAAGGGGGTCTGCTCCCACAATCACTGCTGCCGCCCCATCGCCGAAGAGGGCCTGCCCGACTAGATTGTCGAGGTGAGTGTCCGAGGGGCCGCGGAAAGTGACGGTCGTGATCTCACTGCAGACGATCAGAACTCGGGCTCCACGGTTGTTCTCGGCAAGGTCCTTTGCTATTCTGAGAACCGTACCTCCGGCGAAGCAGCCTTGTTGATACAGCATCACTCTCTTCACAGAGGAGGGGGGGCCGAGCAGCTTGCGAAGATGATAGTCTGCACCGGGCATGTCAATTCCGCTTGTGGAGCAGAAATGAGATGGGTAATCTTAGACTTGGGCTGACCCCACTCCTTAATGGCCTACACAGCTGCCTCTTTTCCCAGCCGCGGTACCTCCACCACCGCCATGTCCTGCCGAGCATCCAAAGACGGCGCCTCGTAGGCGCACACATTGGGGTTCTCCTTCAGTATCTCTTCCGTCAGATACATATGCCTCTTCCTTATCATCGACTTCTCACCTGCAATATAAACGTCCCCAAAACCATTAAATCATTGAAATGTAAATCAATATATAAACTGCAAAAATGTCGTATATGGGCTTTACATATTCTCTTGAACTTTTCCTTGAGCTGGGTCATGTGGTCGCTATTAGTGATGCGGAAATAATAGTCGGGGAAAGAGCTCTGCTCAATCATGTTGAGAGGAGTAGCCGTTCCGATGGCCAATATGGCTGCTGGACCATCGGCCCTCTGGGCATTCCGAAATGGTTGCAGATTCGCCATCTTCCAGGCTGACGTTCTGATTAATCTTTAACTTCGACTGTACTTAGAGGGGAAAGATACTTGCGTGAGCAAGTAGTTTGATAAGGCAATGCGATATGAAACTGCACACAATGCTTTGGAATATGATAGGTGGGGTGTATTTTTAAAAGCTATATTATCTAGTATAAGAGGGCTGGGCTTCACACCCAACATTAATGATTGACTAAAGTGCGCTGTTTCTTGTGGGTCCCTCTTTTTAATGGCATTTTGTTCAGAGATGACTTTCCTCCTCTTTCTTTTAGAAGATGACTGTCGATTATTCATCAATATATAATTTTATCTATATTTAATATATTTAAATTAAAATGTAGTAATTAAGAGACATTAAATGTTTATAATCTATGTGATAATAGTAATAGATTGTATGCAATTTTTTATGTCTGCATTTTAGATCACATTCTTTGATGCATACTCTAACTATTATAATTCTTATGATAGGGAAATCCCAAACATTGATGCAAAAATTTACACACAGTCTAATACAAAAACAATTGATTACTAATTTAATAATTAACAAATAATATTAATTCGTAACTAATATTATTTATATTATACATAATTAATAGTAATTTTAATTTTTTTGCATTTTCTAACCCTTTTTGTTTGAAAATTTATCAACTAATTCCTATCTTTAATTATTAATATTTTTTTTATTTGTTGTATATTCCTTATATTTTACACACCATTATACTCTACCTAGTACTATTAGTGTAGTTACACCTCTTGACATAATAATAATATATAATATATTTAACATTTATATTAAATATAATTCAAATAATATTACTCCATGAATTAATATTATTTGATCATTATTAAATACTAATTTAAATATGTTAAATATAATTCAAAATTAAATATTCACTTGTAAATTATATTTAACATGTCGCAAATATTAAGTGGTTACAAATGTTCATGTGAAAAGATTTTCACTAAATACATGACATAGAGAAAATAGATCTATGAACAAGTACAGTAGCCATCTTAAAATGGAAACAACATGAGAAGCAATACCGAAGGAAGAAAGCGTGACGATGAAATCTATGTGAG